>NW_021604598.1:11647-45286 GCF_004785775.1 Grammomys surdaster | reverse complement strand
CTTTCTTTCTTTCTTTCTTTCTTTCTTTCTTTCTTTCTTTTTTTCTTTCTCTGGTATAATTCTTATAGTTCTACCTTTATATGTTACTTGGCCTTTTTCCCCTGCAGGTTTTAATATTCTTTCTTTGTTCTGTGTATTTAGTGTTTTGGCTATTATGTGATGAGAAGATTTTCTTTTCTGTTCCCATTTACTTAGTGTTCTGTAAGTGTCTTGTACCTTTGTGGCATGTCTTTCCTTAGGTTGGGGAAGCTTTCTTCTATGATTTTGTTGAAGACATTTTCGGGTACTTTGAGCTTGGAATCTTTGTTCTTCTTTATTCCAATTATTCTTAGATTTGGTCTTTTCATAGTGTCCTGAATTTCCTGGATGCTTTTGGTTAGAAGTTTTTATGTTTGAATTTTTTTTGACAGTATGTCAATCTCTTCTACAGTATCTTCTACACCTGAGATTCTATCTCTTGTATTCTGCTGCATACAAGACACATACTTCAGTAATAAAGACAGCCACTATCTCAGTGTAAAAGGATTTAAAGGTCTTTCAAGCAGATGGTCCCAGTAATCAAGTTGCTATCCTAATATCCAATAAAATATACTTCAACTAAAAGTTATCATGGTAAGGGAGGACACTTCATATTCATCAAAGGGGAAATCTACTAAGAGAAAATCTGAATTCTAAACATTTATGCCCCAAATGCAAGGGCACTCACATTAATAAAAGAAACTTTACTAAAGCTCAAAACACACATGGAACCCTACACAATAATAGTGGGAGACTTCAACACCCCAGGAATTATCTTTATGACCAAGGAGATGAATATACAAACATGAACATAATGAGAACCACTACTAGATCTTTGAGTGTTCAAAATAAATGAATGTATAAATTCAAAGCAAAGCAATAATTCATGTTCAGGTACCATGGTTTTTTACATTCAACAGTATAATTTATTTCATTTAAAAATATTTTTAAAAATTAATTAATTTTTTAATTTAAATAACCTATTTTATTTTTATTCAAAATGGGGTTTTGAAAATCCTAATGTGTGAGTCTGTGCACCTGTACACACTCTATCTTTCTCACACACAAACATACACACACAGACACACACACACACACAGACACACACACACACACATGATCACACACACAATTGTATCATGTAAATGTAATCATGACATATAGCCAGAGGAGTAATGGATTTTCAGTTTTGCTATAAGAATCAGTGTTATTACTTTACCTATTCTTATTCCTCTGGTTAATAGTTCAATGATTTTACTGTTAATAGTGGTGACAGTGCGTTCCCTAGTATTATTTCTTAGTTGGAAAAAATGTTTCTTTTTTGGACAATAGTGGTCACAATTCTGTCATATGTACTCTATTACTTTCAGTTTTGACCATTTGATTCTACTTTCTTCAGTAATATTATATTTAATAGATGTTCAGTTTGGCTAAGTGATTTCTTGGCCTGTATTGCAATGAACAACACATTTTTTTCTTGGTTTACTTATGGAAACACTTACTGATCAAAGGCATCTATTTTGTATATATTTCTTTTTAAATAAACAGTTTTGCGAGTCTACAATATAATTACAAAAATTTCTCCTGCCCTTAATGTACTCCAAAACTTCACCATCATTCTTTTAAAATAATGGTTTATTTATTATTATTATTATCCTTACATTCACATATATCTGCACCTATATATTCCTAAAAATGTAAATTAAATATACCCATTTTGTAAGATATTATCTGATTGTATTTTTGCAGAGCTGACATTTTTTTGATAGCCAATTATGTGTTGTACCATATAGAAGACTGTTTATTCTGTTCTCTGTAATTTCATAGCTATCTGTAACTCATTTATCTGTGGTGAGGCCTCATGGGATTTTCATAATCCACTTAAGCATGGCTATTGTCTGCCTTCAGTTTGTATTTAGGCAGTCACATTTCTGAGACTATGATGAAGCTATGACACCCTAATAAATTAAATCTTATAAGGAAATTCCTCATTCTTCTATGTCTAACAATATTTCCATATCCTCTTTCTCAATGTTCCCTAAACCTTATGGTCAGAATTTATATTGCAAATATAGATCTAGGTTTCAAATTCTGTATTTTGATTGAATGTACTTCTGAGCCACTCTATTTGTAAGATTTTTCTTGGTGTATTATTGTATTTCTCAATATTATTTTCAGGTTAAATCCTCATCTGATTTTCAATTTATTTAAGTCAATTCTCAATTTTTGGACTGCCTATCGAATCCATCAGCCTTATGTTTGTATATCCTTGGTCATCACAAAGGTATATACTAATTTCAATTCTTTCTTCATAGTTCTATTGAGCTGGTCCTTTTTATCTTTTTGAAACTCCTTGAATTCTTTCATAAATTTTACAACTATTTTTTTTAATTCTATGTCTTGGACTTTGTTTTTATAACTATCACTAGCAAAAATTTCAAAAAGAAAACTTTCAGAAAAGAAACACTGGCTTAATATTTCTTTTCCTTTGAATTTTTTCAATAAAATCTTAGCATGTGGACTTTCGTGAAGAAAAGATATGTGGGTAGTTTTGGTTTAGGGGTAGAAGGAATTCAAATGACAAGCTAATGTACAGGCTTTATATTCTGGGTTATGCCTGGGGTCTTGGGATAGATATAGCTGGGTGGAAAAATTGTGTATGATATAGAAGGGGCCAGTGTTTTAGAAAGATAGGCAGAGAGGTTTCTGACAAAAGCCTAGAAATTCATTGCATAGCTGCCATAAGGTGGCAGAATAGAATGAAGCACTAGATATGGGATACTTTAATAGCACTCTTTATTCTTAACTTTGCATTTGAGTCTGAATTTTTGAAATGTTATGAACCAATATTTCAATAGTATTTGAATGAAAACATTCATTCTTCTGTGATGATAATTTTAAAAATATTCATAATACTAACTAGACCCTAATTTTATCTTGGTAAGCACAATTGATAACAAATAAAATTTATAATAGTCTACAAAAAGCATAAAACAGAACTTAAGGTTATGAAAAATGATACATAAAATATTTACACCATGTTTTATATATTCTGATATCTTTATTTTCTTTTATACTATTATTGCATACTCTACACATAAGAAATATATGGATATTATTGCATAGTCTACACATAAGTGATGTATGGATATCAAATTTAAGAATATTAGAAATTGTTTTGAAACATTAATTTTTACCTCTAAAAACATATTTCAATTTATTAAAAAACTGAAGGATCTTTTGAATGTTTGATTTTCAAAAAAAACTTGCAGGTTAGATATTGTATACCTGGTCCAGTGTAATGAGATTAATCATTCTGAAAATGGATATTCAACATCATTGCTCATTAAGTAAACATATATCTGATATCTGAATAACAGTGAAACAACTAAATGGAGTAATGAGCTTTTTTCTTTACCACCCAGAGATACTCACATATGACTCACCTAAATGCTTAGTATTCTGCTTAGAAAGCATCATCCACCTATGTTTTCAGAGATGATTTTTCTTCATATATCAATATTTCCTCAGTATGAATTAAATCTTCACTACTTATTGTTTAAGTGAGATTTAAGAATCATGAAAAAGATGTTGCTTGATTTTTATCATAAAATGAGAAAATTATGGACTATAAAACAGAAGAGATGTTGAATATCATGTTTCTTTGCTCTACCATACCTGTCTGTCCTTACACACTATGCTGTTACTTGCCTCAATAATCACACAAATCTCATATACATATAGATCTCCTACGTACATATCATATCACATATGATATGTTTATACATATCAAATTGTGATTTTCATATGTGTGCTTATGTGTGCATTTATGTGTGTGTGTTTTCATACATACATTTGGAAGCAGTTTTAAAAGTCCATCATGGGCTACAGGTATCCTGACTAAACAATTCATGGTGAGTGGATTAAAAGAATTTTTTTCTTAAAATTTAGGAGATTGCTAGTTAAATATTTTGTGTCTATAGGTATGTTTTTCCCACAGACTCATGTGATAAAGGTACATGATCTGACTTTATTTTTTTTTTACCTTATCTTTTCAGTGCTCTTACTTGCCATATGGAAATGAGAAACCAAACAGCTTTTTTAGAATTTCATCTCCTCGGGCTGACAAATGATCCTGAACTAGAACACCTTATATATGGTATATTTATGTGCATATATCTTGTCACAATTCTGGGAAACATAGTCATCCTCCTTGCAGTCTATTCAGATTCCCACCTCCACACTCCCATGTACTTCTTTTTATCCATTTTGTCCATTAACGACATGTGTCTAAGTTCAAGCACTATTCCCAAAATGTTGGTGAACATTCAAGCACAGAATAACAAAATCAGTTATATGCAATGCATCTCTCAACTCTGCTTTGTCTCAGTTTTCAGTGGTATGGAAAATTTTCTCCTTGCAGTAATGGCCTATGACCGTTATGTGGCCATTTGTAAACCTCTGAGTTACACAGTCACCATGAACCCCTGCTGTTGTGCCCTTTTTGTTCTGCTCTGCCTTTTGTTTAGCATTATAGATGCTCTACTCCACAGTCTGATGGTGCTGCAGTTGTCATTCTGCACAAACCTGGAAATCCATAACTTCTTCTGTGAACTTGCTCAGATCCTAAAACTTGCCTGTTCTGATACCTTCATTAATAACTTGCTTATATTTGCTGCAGTTTTCATATTTGCAGGTGGTGCATTCTGTGGAGTCATTTTTTCATATATTTATATTTTGTTGTCAGTTTTGAGAATGACATCCCAAACAGGAAAGAAAAGAGCCTTTTCTACCTGCACATCTCATATATCTGTTGTATTCTTGTTTTATGGAGCTGGTCTTGGTGTGTATTTCAGTTCCTCAATAACTGAATTTACAAGATATTCAGCAGTGGCATCAGTGATGTACACTGTAGTCCCTCAGATGCTGAACCCCTTTATCTACAGTCTAAGGAATAGAGACATGAAGAAAGCTTTTGGGAAATTCATTTCTTGGATATCTTAGGTTCAGCTCTGTGTTCTTTGACATAAATGAGAAACTTTTGAGAATTTAAAGAAAGATGCACTCCTTGCAAGTAGAAATGAGTGAGCATATTACTGCTATATGTTTATAATATTAATAGATAAAATGATTATGAGTATAATTTTACTTGTTTTCACAACATGTAACTTTGTTATGTTTCATGAAGTATTTCAATCATTTACAACACTGTATTTCAATAGTCTCTGCTCATTTTTCAGAATATAAACTGGCAATATGGACAGGCATGGCCAGTACTTGAGTACTATGTCTAGAGTATAGATTAAAAGTACTAGCAGCATACCAGGATTATTTGGATTTGAACAGAGTTAGACAGGGATAGGCTGAAAAACAATTATTTCAATATTTATTGCACTATTTATTTTACAGTGAATCTACTCACTGCATGTAGTTTATTTGTTTACAGAAAAATTCATCATTAGAGACTCTCAGTAATTTTTAGATAATTGTAACTTTCAACTGAACAGTGACAATTTCTTCAGTCCAATAAGAAATATATTAAATAATGTCATTGTATTGATAAAAAACATACTTGTAATTTCAGTTGACAAATTTTGCTTTGGAGTAGTACTATTTCACTAATTACTTTTGTCTTAATGTGTCTTCGAAGTTTCTTCTTTGTGGAGAGTCTTAGCTCCTCTCATTCTGTAATAGGAAGTTAAAATAATAATAAAAAAAATTCAAGAGTAAAGGTATTGTAAACTTGAGAACAGTTCAAAAGTGAATTATTTCCAAACAGGTTGTAATTTTTATATCATGGTATTAAAAGGGCTACAGTGTGGGAGGGAATCCAAGGGAAGCACATGTATGAAGAATAAGCTTAATTGGGAACATGACTGAATATTTTAATTTCTCAGTTAGTTTCTGTTAGAAGTCTTTAGCACCCAATTTGGTTATTATATCTGTTACTGTTTGTTATATTTGGGAACCTCATCCAATGAGTCATTTTTCCCTTTATGGTTCTTATCTATGGGAAACATCTTCACATGTGAATGCCTTAGTGGGGCATCAACAGCACATATTTGATAAATACTTTGAGCACCATATTTGATTCAGTTTTTCTATCTATCTATCTATCTTTCTTTCTTTCTTTCTTTCTTTCTTTCTTTCTTTCTATCTATCATCTATCTATCTAATATATATAATATATAAAGTGAGTCATCTACTTTTATACTCTTCTAATTGTCTGTTGTATACTTAATAAACTAATTTTATTTTTTTATTTTTTTATTTTTTTGTTAATTCCTTGAATTTCTTCTTTTTTAATTTATTTATCTATTTTTTTCTTTTTTTAAATTTTTTCTCAAATCATAATTAATTCACACAGGGGTATAAACACAGAAAGGCAGGATGTGGGGAAGGGAATGACACTGGTTGTCAGTGGTGCTATAACAGTCCTTTGACAAAAGATTATTAATATAGATTTATATATCCTTAAATAGGGTCTTCATGACTCTCTGAGTGTGGAAGGAGCGACTGTTGGTGCTTCTGCCCTTACTTTACAAGAACACTGAAAAATAAACTCATTTTAAAAGATTAAATATATTGAACATCATTCTCTAAATTGTACAGAACACATTAGTACAGTAAAAATATATTCTTGCTTTTTAATCCAGGTACTTTAACAAATATACTTGAAAATAGATTTTCATTTCATTTTGTCTTTTTTAAGTTGCCCTTATTTAGAAATTGTTTTCCTGTGGGCTTGTATGTGTTCATAAAAAATTATCATATGAGATATATTGACAGAGATAGAAGCTCAATGGCCATCTATTACATACACTGCTGTCTAACTTAAAGAAAAAAAAACTACCAGACAATATCTGTAAATAATTGGATAGTGGCCCTAAATAGATGCCTCCACTTCTTTTCCTACTAAGAAGTATAGCTTTCTCTTATAAATGATGTATATAATGTGTTAGAAGCCAAACAATGAAGCATGAAAATTGTCCTTGGCTGTTCTCTTGCATAAATGTTGCCACGTGTACTACTATGCAACAGATATAAAAGCAAAAGGAACTAATAAAATAAGATATAAATTTTAATTATCAAAATAATTTTGGAATTATCCCAAAAGTATTTAATTGCCAGCATTTAATCACATTTCCATATTAAACAATAATTCACAGAAAATCTGAATTTTTCTTAGTCATGGATGTAATTCTCTATGACTTACTATATAAACATACAGTTTTCAAACTTAAAAATAAAAATCATTTTAAATGATTTCTTAGCTTTGTGGTTATGATTAAATTATTTAACCATCCACTTTGTCTCTCTACATCTTCTTAAACACCACTCTTCATTTTCTTTCAAATTGAGGACTCCTTTTTCATTAACTGTAGTACACCCGTATGTGTGTATGTATGCTTATGTGTTTATCTTTCTACATATATTAATATAACACACTCAGTATAAAGAGCCTTGTATGTATGTTTTCAGGTTTGAATGATATTAGATATCCAAATGGTTTACAGTTTCCTGCAGAGGTCTGTTTTTTCAGTTCTTAGCATTTCATAGTTGCCTATAGGTTTGTTTGTTTGGATGGTTGGTTTTTTGGTTATTTCTGGCCTCCTCTTACATGGTAACATGCCTATTTCTGCTATATTAGTTCAGCTTATGCTTAGGCAGCCATGGTTTTGAAACTTTATAGATGTTCTTCATATCCCTAGGAGAAATAGTCTCAAATCAAAATCCACAATCTTTTGACTCAAACAGTCTATCCATCCCTTCTTCTACAATGATCCTAAAGCTTTAGCTATAGAATGTGTTTCCTTTGTGATATATCCTTTGTGATAGATTTCCACAATTCTGCATTGTGATTGTTTCTCATTTTTATTAATGAGCTCCATATGTTGCCAAGAGATGTTGTCTTCATGAGGGGTAATAAATACACTTTCTCTAGGCATGATGAAAATGCTTAAAATGTAGTTAGAGATTATGCTGGTTTAGTAATTTGGTAGATGTGAATTTTCCTCACATATCCATGGCTAGACTAGCCTTGGGTAGTTGACTAGATTTCCAGTACTAGGCATGATTTCTTTTTTTTTTTCCATGACATATTTTTATTGATTTAGATCGTCAAAGTAGTACATTCCATTCAACACCATATTTAACTTTGGTTACAGTTTCTGTGCAAAGCTTTGATACATACACAAGAAAGCTCGAGTGCTTACCTGCTAATATTTCAAAGCATAGAACTTTCCAGCTAATGGAACTGTTTAAAGTAAACACAAAGACACTGGAGTTGACACTCCCCGAGGAATGCTTTCTATGGATAGAGGCATGCAAGTTCCCTCAGAACACCAGAGGGTGGTTTGGGGAGGAGACTGGCTACATTGAGTGGGCTGAGGGGTACAACAGGCACCAACATGAGAATCAAGTGCCTTGGCTTTTCTCCGATCTGGTAGTGCGCACCAATGAATATCAAGTGGGTGCATGGGTTTTGGACTCAGTGCTATCAGGGCTGGGTAGAAGGGGAAGTACTTCTTCCTGTAACTAGTCTTGTTCCCTCGACTAAGGCCACAACTTGCCTGAGTTGTTGGTGGCTTTAAGACAGCATCTAAACTAATGTGGAGAGGATGAACCTAAGTTTCCTAGCTGTCCTCTGAAATATCCATGCTAGATAATAAATATCAGTGTCCGTCCGGCAGAGTAAGAACAGGCAGCATTTTTGTGGAAAATGATCATAAAACCACAAGGACACCAGTGTCATTAAGAAACCCAGCAGCTCAGGATGCACTGGCTGGGTCTGTGAACCACGAATGCTAGAGCAAAAACCAATTGCTAGCAGGAGGTGTCCCCAGGTGTGGCCAGAGTACTTTTGAGGTCTCACATCTTCCTTCAAATAAAAAAAATAGAGCTCAAGAGGCTAACGTCAGAAACTACTTGGCTCTGATGGAAGACCATCTGTGGACCCATGTGTAGAAACTGAGGTACATAAACCAGTGGGTCACTTTCCTGCAAGGCCCTCTCTACTCCCATCATGATCTTCAGTACGTACACTGCATGGGACTCTACCTGGTCATACAAGGATATCCTAGCACCTGCTATGACAGCAGCTTAAGGCTAGAACTTCACCACTCACAGCCTAATAGCAGAGCCTTTACAACGAGAGTATGCAGACCCAAGCCCCAGTAAATTCCTAGGTATGTGCATTGATCCCCAGCCTTTTGGGTAGCTGGTACTTGTGTGGGGACACAGGTTGGCTGAGAGAACAAAGCTACCATCTGTAGATGGCCCAAGGTGTCCAGGGCTTCTGTTAAGATTAGAAGCTATGAGGACAGGTAAAAACAAGCCAGGAAAAAGGCTCCAGCCCATCCTTGTACACATACAGTACACACAAGCATAATATCTCTCTCTCACTCACTCCCCCCTCCCTCCCACTCCCCCCTCCCCACCCCCACCCCTACACCTAGAAAACGCCAAGTCAAGCCATCAGTACATAAGGCAGGTCCAGCTACAAGCCTGGCCAAGGCTGTTTGCACTCACAGTGTGCAAATACTACACACATGTAACTGGCAACTGTATCATTAAAAACTGTCTATCAGTCCTATAGTCTAATTATGAAATATTTCATTACTTTTCTACAGCCCTACCTTTTAAGTGTACACTTCAGTGTCATGGCCTCAGCAAGTGTGTCCTCTATTTGGCCAGCCATTGAACACAAGTCTTGGTTGTCAGTGCCCATCACTTAGTGGAATACAGTATAGGCATGATTTCTTAAGTCCAATTAGAAACTATCAGATACCTCCTTGTTATGTGATCCACTAATACACACTAAGAATGTTATTATGTGATGCTGGTCATTGTGATTCACAGGTGGAATAGCTGGGCAGAATTGTTGTTTGGTTCCCTCCTTTGGTATCTTGCATAACACGTTCTGTATCATGATGCCTAGTCCCCAGGGAAGGGGCTTTCAGATAAGTTGTTCAGGGACTTGGATCTAAAGTACAAATGTAATAATTGAATTCTGTGCTTTCCTGAATTTCTCCTTATTTTACTTAAGATTCATATATGTGTATTTCTTTCTTTCTTATTATTATTCTTTAATCGTTTTTTAAAGTTGAGTCATTATACCCATCGCAGTTCACTCTCTGACAGTTCCTCATCCCATTTCTTTTCCCCTATCTCTAAGAGAATGTCCCCACCTACTTCTGCACACCACCAGACTTCCCCTTCCTCGGGCCTCAAGTTTCTCGATAGGTAGGTGCTTTTTCTCTCACTGAGGCCAGAACAGTCTACCCTCCGCAGTATAAAGGGCAGGGGCCTCCTATCAGTTAATGTATGCTACTTGGTTTGTGTGTCAGTGTCACAGAGATCCTAGGCGTCTAGATAAACTGAGCCTTTGGGTCTTCTTATTGGGGCTCCCTCCTCCTCTGCTCCTTCCATGTTTCCCTAATTCAACAATGGCTTCTGTCCATTGGTTAGGTGTAAGTACCTGCATCTGACACTTTCAACTGCTTATTGGGCCTCTAGGAGGGCTGTCATTTTAGGCTCCTGTCTATAAGTACAATATAGCATCAGTAATAGTATCAGGCCTTGCAACGTCCCCTTGAGCTGGATCCTAATTTGTGCTGGTTACTAGATCTACATTCAGAGTCTCTTCTCAGTTTTTGTCCCTGCGGTTCTTTTTGATAGGGACAAATTCTGGGTCAGAGTTTTTGACTGTGGGATGACAACCCCACCCCTTGACTTCATGAGCTATCCTGTCTATTGGAGATGGACTCTACAAATTCCCTCTCCCCACTGTTGGGCATTTCATCTAAGGTTCCTCTCTGAGTCCTGAACAACTCTCACCTCCCATGTATCTGGTACATTCTAGAGGGTTCCCTCACCTCCTACCTCTTGAGGTTGTCAGTTATTATCCCTTTTACTGTTACTCAGGACTTCACTCCTGATCCCCCCAATACCTGATCATGTTCTTTTTTCTCCTTCGTGTCCCCTCTTCCACCCAGGTACCTACCTCATTCTGCCCACCAGGATTGCTTTATGCTCACTCCCACATGGAATTGAGAAATTCTCACTTGGACCCTTCAGCTTGTTAACCTTTTCAGGTTCTTTGGATATTCTGTACTTTTTGGATAAAATTAACTTATTACTGGGTACATACCATACATGTCTTTTTGGGTCAGAGTTACTTCCCTCAGGATGATATTTTCTAGTTCGATCTATTTACCTGTAAAATTCATGATGCCTTCTTTCTTAATAGCTGGGTAGTATTCCATTGTGTAAATGAACCACATGTTCAATATCCATCCTCTTGTTGTTTGTTTTCATTGTCTGGCTATTCATATAGGCTGCTGTGAACATAGTGGAACAAGTACCCATGTGACATGATGAGGCATTCTTTGAATATATGCCCAAGAGTGGTATAGCTATGTCTTCAGGTAGATATATTTCTAATTTTCTAAGGGACCTCCAGATGGATTTCCAGAGAGGTGTACTAGTTTACGATACCACCAGTAATGGAGGAGTGTTCCTCTTTCTCCATATCCTCTACAACGTGTACTGTCATCTGAGATTTTGACCTTATCTATTCTGCTTATTCTCAGTGTTGTAAACTGGAATCTCAGAGTCATTTTGGTTTACATTTCTCTGATCACTAAGAATTTTGAACATTTCCCTAAGTGCTTCTCAGCCATTCTAGATGCCTCTGTTTTGAATTCTCTGTTTAGCTCTATACCCCCATTTATGATTTGATTGTTTGTTGTTGTGGAGGTTAGCTTCTTGAGTTTTTTTTAAAATATATTTTGGATATTAGTCCTATGTATTTGATGTAGAATTAGTGATTTTTTTCCAATCTGTAGGTTGCAGATTTGTCCTATTGTCTATGTCCATTGACTTACAGAAGGTTTAGGGTTTCAGGATGTCTCATTTATCAGTACTTTGTCTTAGAGTATAAGCCATTAGAGTTTTATTTAGGAAATTTCAACACATGCCAATTAATTTTCTTCTTTTTCAGAGATTCTCTACTGTTAGTTTCAGTGTATCTGGTTTTATATTGAGGCCCATGATCAACCTGGACTTTAGCCTTCTGCAAGGTGACAAATATGGATCTATTTTCAGTTTTCTACATACCAACTTCCACTTAGACCAGCACCATTTATTGTAAATATTTTCTTTTTTCTATTGTATAACTTTGTTTGTTTGTTTGTTTGTTTGACAAAGATCAAGTGTGCCTAAGTGTGTGGTTTTATTTCTGGGTCTTCATTTTTATTCCATTGATTAACCTTTCTTTATCTGTATTAATACCATACAGTTCTTATCATTATTGCTCTGTATTATAGCTTGAGGTCAGGGAAGATGATTCCCTCAAAAGTTCTTTTATTGTTAAGAATTTTTTCTCTATTTTGAGTTTTTTTCTTGTTTCCATAAGAAATTGAAAATTGTTCTTAGTATGTCCTTGAAGAACTCTGTGTTGGAACTTTGATCCAGATTGCATTGAATCCGTAGATTGCCTTGTTTGGATGGCTGATTTTAATGTGTTAATTATATCAATCCATGGGCATGGGAAATTTTTCCAAAGTCTTTTTTGATTTCTCTGTTGAGAGATTTGAAATTCTTGTCATACAAGTTTTTCACTTGTTTGGTTAGAGTTGCCCCAAGACATTTTATATTATTTGTGACTATTATAAAGGTTAATTTCCCTTATTTTTTTTCAGCCCTTTTATCATTTGTATAAAGGTCAAGGACTCCTATGGAAATGTTACTGGAAGGACAGAAGGAAATGAAGGGGATAGCAACCACATGAAAGTACCAATTCTATCAACTAACCTGGATCCCAAGGGTTTCCAGAGACTAAGCCACCAACCAATGAGAATACAAGGACTGGACTGAAGCAATGGCATTTATATAGCGGGAGACTTGCTGCCTTGCCTGGTCCCAGTGTGAGAGGATGCACCTAATCCTGTAGACAGTTGATGCTTAGAGAGGCAGATGTCTTGGGAGGGTCCTCCATCAGTGGTGAAGGGGATAGTATGAAGACCTCTGGGATTGGAGGCTTAAAGAGGCATATAGGTGAAATAATTAGTTAAAAAATAAATCCTCACCCTGTACTTATATTTAAAAAGCTATATGATATTTCATTAACATTTTCTTTGGATGTTTACCTTCTATATGATAAGATCAACATATTTGCTTTTTGCCATACTGTATATTTTAATATACATAGTTAACTATCTGTGTCTGTAAACTCACTGCAGAGTTTAATGGATCATTCATAATGTGCAATTGTTTTCCTCTTAAGGTGTAAATGTTTGTGTCAGATTTCTTGTATGGAGTATAATAATTTTCAGATTAATCTATTTTCTTTTATCAATAATTCATTATTTTTAATTTGAAGAGTCTTACATTATTTGGGTTTCTATTATTTGGCTTTCATTGGATTTAACTCATAAATAATTTTATTGATATCTTTCCTTACTTATAAAAATAACAATAAATATTGATATTTGCATATACATACATTTGCATGATTCTTCCAATTGCCTTGAATATATAATATATCCCAAAATGCATGGGTTCAAAGGTAGCTAGATAATTAGATGATGCAGAAGACATAAAACATTTGAAAACATATTTATATTTTAAATATTTTCATAAAGTATGTGAAGAATTTTTGATTCTTCAAATGATTACCTTTAGATGCAAAATCCTAAATTTTATGTTTACATTAATTTTGGTTGATTTCACAAATCCACAAATAAAACTATGAACTATTTAGAAGACATATTAGTGACCTCCAGTAACCAATTTCCAAAAAATAAATAATTCGTTATTTTCATTAAAATTAGACTCATATTAAAAAATAAAATGTTAGATTACACCATATATAGATGAGTTGCTAGATTCAATGAAGAAAAAATTATTCAATGTTATTTGATGTACTGTGTCACATGGGGGAAAGGAGGATGATAAAGAAAAAGTTTCGTTGTAAAGGGGAAAAATAAAATTAAAAAATAGGAGAAAAGAAAATGTCAATCCCATGTTGGCATCAGGACACCTGTATGGAAAAAGAATAATTTCTAGCTTTTGAAACTATATTCTAAGAACATGGCTGAAAAATGTAAATTCTACTCTATGTAGTATTTTTACCTAACTATAAAATATACAAAGTAGGTTGCTGGTATATAAACTTTTTTCTCTTCAAATTTGTAGTTTGTGTAAAAGGGAGAATCTTTAGCATGCTGGCACAAAGAAGCATCAATAACAAAATAAATCAGAGTCGAAACAGTCAACAATGCGTTCATCATTAAGAACTCTTGCAGGCCAACTTAAATTAAACATTGCATTGAAATTTAATATGTAGTCTTTAAGTCTTTGGAACTGGTTTGTAAGAGAAGTCTGTTAGTTTGTATATGAGTACTACAGAGATACTAGAATGTTATATACATATGTTTAATGGGATATTTTGGTATGAAGTCTAAATAATCCCAGCAAGATAAATGATGAAGAATCTGTTAATGCCACTGCAAGTATCAAAATATCCAGCCTCGGTTTTCTATAAATATGTGTAGTGACTAAATCAACTTGAAAATGGTGTAAAAGATGCATGTAGACTGCTTGCATACAGCACAGGACAAAGAAACCAACTCTTCTGCAGCTAGTTAGTGGTTTAAAAAACCTGTCTGAAACATAAACTGTAAAATGAGGGAAGGGTATTCAGTAAATTGTGTTAACAAAACTGAATAAGCACTGTGGTGGCTTGAAAATGCCTGGCTCAGAGAGTGGCACTATTAGGAAGTGTGGCCTTTTCAGGACAGATATGGCCTATGTTTATTGTGGAAGTGTTACTCTAGGGTTGGGCTTTAAGACCCCCTGCCTAGCCATGCTGGAACTATTCTTCTCCTGTTTGCCTTTAGAATAAGATGTAGAACTCTAATCCCCATGATTGCCTAGATGCTTCCATTCTCCCTCATTGATGAATATGGACTGAATCTTTGAACATGTCAGGGAGCCTGTATAACAGTTGCCTTGATCATGGATTATCTTTAGAGCAATTAAACCCTAATTAAGAACAGCAATTATAGAAAAATAAAATTAGAAAACTGTCCTCCATCCTTCACAAAAGTCAACACAAAATAAAAACAAAATTAAACAAAAAATGTTGGTGCTACATAGATAGCTCAGTGATTAATAGTATTTGGTACAATTTCAGAGGAACATGTTATGAGCCTCTGGCATTCACAAGATAGCTCATAACAATCTGTGACTTAAGCTTCAGGGAACCTGACAACATTATCTGGTGACTACAGAAAGAAAGTATGTACATGGTTGATAGTCATACATAAGTGCAGACATCCATTGAATAAAAATGAAATTAAATGTTATAATTAGTAGAACAGAAAACAGTTTATGAGCAAAGTCAAAAACTTTATGAATAGAAGATTAATAAGAAGAAAGTATTTCACTCAGGAAAATCTGCTAAACAAAAGCAAGTACTAACAAAATCGGAAAGAAAAATTACAGAAAATATGGGAAACTATGAACATTTGAATATACATACATATATATATATATGTATATATACTCACATAAATAGATAGAACATATATATATATTCACATAAATAGATAGACAGAATAATTAAATGAAATGAGGCAAAATTTGGTTACTTTTAAAGAATGCCAACATTTTTAGTTTATAATAATTAATGAGTATCTTTAATTTTATGGTACAAGAATATTTATTCTTATATTGTGGTCATCTACAAATATATAACTTATATTTTCAGATTTTTAATTCAAATAAGCTTCTTGAAAATAAAGAACAAATAGCACATGTAGAGTGCATGAATTGATTAAAAAATGGTTTGTGTGTAAAAATTGTTAATTGGAGGAAACAAAAGCAAAGTACCCTGAGTGATAGAAGCATAACCATAGAGTCAATAATTCACTTATCCTCAGTGCCTGTCTTTGTGCATAGTAATGTTTATAGACTTCTGCTCCTGGGATTACATGAAATAATATTTATAACTGCATTGTAATGAGATTTTGACATCAACTGCTGGTGAATTTGGGACTATGGGTTTCAGCCAGATATATACTCATTCAAATACCTGAGCTATAAACCAGTGACAGCCTCTCTGGTATTGACTATCTACTTGTTTTATAAGTTGTGAGTCAGTTTTGAACCTGCCTTACCTGAGGAAAGGACTGTCTGCTTTCATACATTTTGTGAAATACTGAACATCACTCTTCATGAAAACAGAGAGTTTGTAAGTACTTTATTAACATATTAGCATAAATATGGATGTTTTATGCAATTTTAAAATGAAACAATAAAAAATGAAACAATAAAAAAACTAAGTATATACTGGGAACCAGATGTAAATTAACCTCCTGATCAACACATTCTCACATAGACTCTGCCACCAACATCAAACATGCTACTAATGCAAATTGTACCTTCTGGAACTAGGTAAATAATCACAGAATGAATTCTCACTATGTTTTCTATTAGTAGAACTTCAATCAAAACAATATTAAGCATCTGACTTGTATAAACACCTAACTTAACTGGAGATCCATAATGTTTCTTGGGCTCTTCCTGAATCTGTTTCAAACTCTTTAGTGTTTTGTCAAAGTCCTTCCTCAGGAAAACCTGGCTATCCAGGTTCAGAACTTTCTGAGACTGCATGGAACACATTCTTTTGCTTTGTCAACTTACCTAACATGCTAAGAACAACCAACTAACACCCATAGTTTTCTTACTTTTCCACAAATTGTCAAATATTGTATATGAAGAATCACTAAATATCATTTCTTTCACAATTGGTGAAACAGGATAATCTAATGAAATTCTCTCCTTATGCTTGTAAGGTAGTTCACATCATGGACATTCTCCTATAAACTCTACAATACTAGGAGAGGCTTCAGTAATAAAGAGACTTTTGGTAAGTTTTACAAATTGGAAATTCTAACCCTAGATACTAAAAAGAGTCTTCTTCATATATCTGTTGCTCTCTAACCAACTAAGGTACTAAAATCTGAATTATTAATGGCTCTCTAGAGGAAAAGAACTTAACCAAATGAATCTTTCTCTTCGTTTATCTCCTCTCTCTGTCTCTCTCTGTCTCTCTGTCTCTGTCTCTGTCTCTATCTCTGTCTCTGTCTTTCTCTGCCTGTCTCTCTCTGTATGTGTGTGTGTGCATTTGTGTGTGCATGTGTGTGTGTGTGTGTCTATGGACAGAGATATCTCTAAAATTTAGCTAACTTTGGATGAAAATATGCCACTACAAAGTACATAGTTGGGAAATTACAATGCTCCAATTGCTCAGTAGTGGCATTTAAGTGTGCTAAATGTTATATAATCCATTTGTAATTTTCTAAGTATACAGGCTCTCTTATTTCAGTGTCCTTGTCCGTATTCATTGTAAAACTGGCTGGAAATGATGTTGAGAAAAGGGACTGAAACTTAAATGCTTTTTAGGAAACACACAAATTTTTAACAGTTCATTTTTATAAAAATTACACACAAATAACCAAACTTCCACTGATATTTTTGGCTTTGAGAAAAAGTAAGATGTATAAATTTTCCTAGGGAATAATACCCATTTTTATGAATGTGGATGGCATCACATCTAGAAGTTTTGCAAAGACTGAAGATTCTGAATATATATTTCAAATTTATGTTGTCATTTTTAAGTATGTAAATTTGTTCATTAAATAATTGATCATTTTGACAAAGGCAAATACTTGAAGTTTTTTGATAGCAATACTTTCAAACACACCAAGACATAATCACATTGAATTGACTTAATGCCTAATCCAGTCATGTCATGTTGTGTGCCTGAAAATAGTCAGATCTGAAGCCCAGCATCCTGGCATCACAATCTTTAATAGCCTGGCATATAGGAGAGTGTAGTATTTAGAACACTATCTTCAGATAAGTTAGGCACTTTCCCTTTATATTTAAAATATAATTTCAGTAAAATTATGTTTTCAGGTATTGTAGTCAACACTAATTTTGAAATGACAAAAATATTTGTATCAGCAACCCAACAAGAATGGTGGCTTGAGTACTATAAATGTAAGGACAGCCAGTATCAGTAATTTATCATGATTGCTATATTTAACAAGCATGATGATATGATTTTCATTAGCATAAAAACTAGAAAAGGGGATAAATTCAAAATAATGGAACAGTGAAAGGTATGGTTTCTCTATGAATTGCAAAATTTTTTAATAAGCTACTATAGTTCAATGTTATAATAGATATACAACTAGGCAGGAGGAAAGACTGACAATTTCACTACAATAGTTTCTGTAGTTCCTTGAAAACCACACATCAAGAGGAAATTTCAAAGTCATTGTCATCTTGGGATGTTGTCATGCTACCAAGTCATCACTATTTTACTAACTAGCGTTAGGAGGCAATTAATCAATGATTTCTCATCTTTGTATTTTTTTCTGTATTAGAAGTACTTGAATATTTATCAGATGCTTTTCAGAACCTCATAACTACTCTGAACTGTATGATAACATCATTCAGTAAAATATCCTTTAAAAGGGTTAGAAAGGATTAGACTTCTGACAACTTGACAATGTTTCAGAATATTGCATTGAATGCAGCATGAAAGAAAATAGGGTGAATTTGTACAAACAATGATCCAACGAATTTTTATAAAGAGATCTACAGTAAGCAGTGGTGCTTTGCACGCCTGTTGATGCTAAGCATCTCAGTTTAGGACTGTAGTTGAAAATTCAGGCTCTTCTCTCAAGCATGTTATGAGATAGATTTTGGTATTTAGCTATATTTTCTTCGTTGTGAAAAAATATATTATAAATGGAAATATTAGCAGTAGTACAATCAACATAAATCCTCAACAATGAATTCTGGTATATTCACTTAACAACCTGAGTGAGAAGTCTGATCTGTAGGCTACCTTCTCAAGACACAGCAAAATTGTTGTTTGCTTTGTGCATATAGCTTTGTTCATAACTTATGTTAACTAGAGAACCACCTGGGCTTCTATAGTTGGAGAATTTGTCAAAATGACTCCTAGATAATTTTCAGGTATTAATTTGGCTCCAGACAGAAATGTTAACTGATTTAAGGCACGTGTGTTAGAAACTGTAGCTGAGACATATTGGTCAGTGCCAGAATACCTTTCTGCATCCCCTCAATTCATCTCCTTGTCTGTCTTAAACTATGAAATTTTATGATCTTATTATCACAAGATAGAGAGTTACTCAGTACATTTTCCCTCGTGACATCTTACTTATTGCCGTTGCTGTGATTCCTTCTACATGCCAGCATGTGTCAGGAAACCTGTGAGGAGGGAAACCGTGGGATCTATTAGACAAGTAGGGAGTTCCTTTATGGTAAGTACATTCAACAAAAAGGATCCAGATTCCTTTCCTTTTCTACATACATAAGATTTCCTGAAGTGTATAGAGCACACCAACTTTTCTCTGAAATTTTATTTTATTATACTAGAGAAAGTCTCATACTTCCTAATACTGCTGCATGTATTTATTAAACCTAAGGGTTAATAAAGTCAAGGTGATGTCAGTCAAATACATGTACACAGATAAAAACACACACACACACACACACAGAGAGAGAGAGAGAGAGAGAGAGAGAGAGAGAGAGAGAGAGAGAGAGAGAGACAGAGAGAGAGACAGAGAGAGAGACAGAGAGAGAGAGAGAGACAGAGGGAGAGAGAGAGAGAGGAGAGATAAAATTGGAGCAAGAATATACAAATTCAAATTGTATGAGTTTCTTTCTTCCACACAGTTTATAAAATTTAAAAAAGTTTGTACCTGCCTGTAGGAATTATGTCTACAAATTCCCATGAGAACACAAGTCACCTCATCCAATTTAATAGGTTTCCTTGTTCTAAATGAAAATGAGATACTGCAACAATTTTCAAGTTTCTGAAACTAATACTGTAATAAATAATTATCACTGCCAAACTACCTTCATGTTCTCTGGGAGTAAATATTATTACACTCTAAGTAGATCTCTATTTAAAAACATAATTATTTAGATCTATTATATGGTGAGTCGCTGTCACTGAAAGAGTGCCATCTGTTCTGTTTTCATAGATTTTATGTTTGTTTTCCTCATTTAGCTATTTTTGGTGTGTTTATATTGTATAATGACATGTTATTACTCTCATGAGAATAGGGTTCATTAGGATGAGACAGAGACTCAAACAATTATATTCACATAAATGTAGAGGGAATTACTATAACATAACATTTTCATTTACAGCAAGATTAACTAAGTGAGTTCTGTTGAGAGGCAATGTTTTTTAATTATTTCAAAAGAACTACTGGAGGCTCTCCACCTGTCACAGGTGATATACTATGTAAAATTTAGCACATCTACCAGAAAAAAATCAAGAAAAATGTGCTGGTCTTATCAAGTAATTGGAAACAATTTTATTATTAAGCTCACAATACAGTTCAGTGGGCAAATATTTTTCATACAAGCATGAGAACCTGATTCTGAACTCTAAATATCAATATGTTTTAAAGACAAGAATTTTGGTGTGTGCTTGCTGTCCCAGACATAGGAAGGTAGAGATAGGTGGATTCCTGGGGCATACTTCTCACACATTCTTAATTAAAACTGTCTTAAAAAAATACAAAAAGGTGTAAAGTGATGACTGAGTGACAGTACCAAAGTTATTTATGTCACCTACTCCTAAATGCACATGCATGTGCCTATGAACTTTCAATACATATATGTGCCTAAATGTCACATACATTTAAACACACAAGTAAAATCATTTAAATTATCAAACTTAATGCTAATTTTATATTCAGAAGCATTGGCAAAAATGGTCAAATAAGTTATCAGTTAACCTAAAGACTGAAATAACATGGTCAAAAAATTCCTGGGGGTCTTTGTTATATCATTTCCCTTACATGCACAAAACATAGGATGATAGGCCACACATGTATTTTGAGTGTTTTTTTTAAGAATATTTGAGGAATGACAAAGATGTAGGCACTTAGGTTATAGGTTACATATGCTAAGTTCACTTTCTAACTTCCATTTTGTTTGAGAACAAAAGCTAAATCTCATATTATTTCTTTTTGATCAAGTCTTATCTATACAAGAAATATGTGAAAACATCACTGTTTGTCTGTCTGTCCTTCTTTCTTATAAAAAATAGAAGCATTCATAAACGCATTCTGTAGTAGATTTAATAGATTTCAATATTCTTCAGTTTCCTTCAACTCTGTCACTATCTTCCCGACTCCATTCTTCCAGAGATTCACTCTCCCTCCATTTCCTCTCCAGAAAAACCTGGCATCCAGGTCATGACAGTCAAACAGTACAAAGAAAAGTACAAGGAGGCCACTTAATAGGAGAAATAAGTGTCTCATGTGTAGGAAAAGAGTTAGAAATACACTTGTTTCCATTGTAAGGCATTTCACAAAACCATAAAATGATGATGACACTAAAATTTTGAATTAACTCTCACCAATATCTTACACAATGAATAGTAACATAATATCTAGATACATTCCAGTTTAGACTTTAATCTGATTCCCTTGTGTTCAAATCTGTGTATTTTTTCAAGTGATCCTAAACTAAAAACTATAGTAGCTGATTCTACTAAAGCCTTTTTGAATTGGAGTTTCAATTTCAACAAACATTTGTTTAAATATCTCAGAGAGGGAATACCCTTATTGGTAAATATTTAGGCAAAGAGGTTCAAGGAATATTTTATGTGTATCACATCAGCTTTTGCATGATCACATGGTTATGATTATGTGGATTATATATTTCTTCTGAAGCTAAATTTAAAAATGTCATATTCTTTTAAAATGTACAACCAGGCATGTTATACATAGTTATTAACATCATCAGTCTGTAACCTATGGCAGGGAAATTGGCATTTCATCTGGTATAACCTTGATAGAAGTGATTGCTTTCATTTTTAATGGTTCTGAGATTTGTTCCAAGAAGAGATATACTTTTAATGCAATTTTCCATGCACCATGCTTCAATTATCTACTCATATAATTATGAAATTACACCAATAGTTTGAAATTATCTTCTAAGAGTTCAAGTTTTGAGCTTTATCCATAAATTAATTCATTCAATATCATTTATCATACTTAGTTATTGTGAAGTTGTTCATCAAAATATTTTATAAGCTTTTCAAATAGTCAAGGCTATCAGTAATAGTTTTATACTCTTTTACTTCTTAATCCTTATGCCTCAAATAAAGGATCTCTATGTATATTCATGTGTAAAATATTAGTATAATGTTGGCCACAATTATGAAAATAAAACAAAATACATATTTAAAAATTAATTTGTAAAAATAGAACTTATCAAATTATTTAAAGAACACAAAAGAAAATAATATAATTTAATATAATATTGTATGGGAATATTTTCTTTTTAAAAAGTTCTTGTCTTATACAACCCATCCTGACACAGTTTTCCCTCCATCCACAACTTCTACCTCAAACATCTCACTACAACTCCCCTACAATGACACTGCTACCTCCACTCTTCCATAGATCCACTCGTCCTTCAGTTTTGTAAAGTGCAGCCCTTACAGGAATATTGTGGGAACATGGCATAACAAGATAAAAAAAAAACTACACATAAATTCTCATATCCAGAGTGGCCAAAGCAATTTGGTAAGGCGAAAAGGATCCTAAGTTCAAGTGAAAGAGCCAGAGACACTCTCCATCCCCACTGAGTAATCCCACAAAAAAATGCAAGATGATAACGGTAACATATATGCCAAGGACCTTGTCAAAATCCATGAAGGGTCTGTGATTATTGTTTCAGGCTCTGTGAGCCCCATTATCCCTGCTTAGCTGAGTCTGTGTGATTTGCTGGCCTGGTATTATTGATCCCTCTTGCTTCTTCAGTTATTCCTCCCATTTTTTCTTGGTATTCCCTGAACTCTGAAGTAAAGTACCAGATGGAGAGCTCAAATATGAGCTCTCTCTTTCTCTATAATGCTTGGCTATGAAATGTGGCTCTAATCAGAAGCTGGAGGAAGCCTCCCTGATTATGAGAAATATTATTTCTTAAATGTAACTTTCTAAAGTGCAAAGACAAACTCACACCCAAGTTCACAAAATGAGTTCATGACTAAATACTGTTATATATAAATAGAATCAACTATGAGTTCAAAGAAAGCACCTATATAAAAACTCTATTCACAAATTTCTGTTTTAGAGGGGTTTAATACTTTGAAAAGAAATAATAGTCAAACTATTTATTCTAAAACATAAAGAACTAAACAGGTGTAGGGGAGTTAGAAGAATGGATGAATTCACCCAGAACTACCAAGCACCACTACAGAGAACATGTTGGATGGAGAGTTTGGAAAGATGGAAGAGCAAAGCAGTGTAAGCCCTGTGAAGAGAAATGAGACTCGCTATATGAAGAGAATGACAGTTGAGAAAGAGTATTTAAGTCCATGTAGGAACATGTTTTTTTTTAACTGAGTTTGGCAGGGTGGTGTTCAGATGCTTAGATCTTACACAGATTCAGATCAGCCTCAGCATGTGGAAACCAGACAATAGATCACCCTGGCTACATGCAATGGTGAGGCCTGAGATGAAGAAGGGTTTGCTTCCTGGATTGGACCCAGAGTAAGGAAATGCTAGGGCACTGAGTCAGAAGTAGGAAGGTGGGTGAGGGAGCAACATCATAGAGGCAGGAGGAGGGGGGAGGGGATAGGAGTTTGTGTAAAGAAAACTGGGAAGGGAAATAACATTTGAAATGTAAATAAATAAAATCACCAATGAGATTAAATAAATCATTGATATATTCTAAACATCTACCTATCCATCATTTTTCTTCTTATTATCTATCTACTTGTGAAGGCAATATGTGAATTGATGATAGATATATAAAAAGGTTGTCAGTGTGTGTATAAGTAATTTATCTTAGTACCGAAGATACTTGAGTAAAAAACACTGAAAGAATACAAATTTTAGGTCTTTTTTTTAATTGCAGTTTCACAAAGTTGGGTCTATAACTGCCTGACACTATATGCTTAGGGAGAATATTATTGTTACAGGATTATGTGACTGAAGACAATAATTTAACACCTGATTTCTGTCTACATCTGTCAAATAAGAGTGATGCAATAAATAGAAAGATTAAGATGCACAGCTAAGTCTTCAGGTGAAACCCTTCAAAATTGGAATAAGGGATGTCTCTGACTCTGACCTGTCACTGAATCCCCTTCCCAAAGCCTTGTATAAGCTCAGAAGTGAGGATATACCTAGTTCTTCTGGAATTTGATGTCCTAAGTTAGGCAGGAACCCAAGGGGGCTTCCCATTTCCTAAGGAAAAGTAAGTGGATAATGAGGGAGGGGCTTGAGAGGGTGGGATTGGAGAAGAAGGGGAGATGCAATAGGGATGTAAAGTGAATAAATAAAGGAAAAGATAAATTAAGGACTGCATTTATGTGGTCTCTAGAGTCAGAGTCATAGTCAGAATCAGAGAACAAGCCACTGGAGATGCTACTTTCTTAGGAGAGTAGGAATTGTGGGAATTACAACTGTGAAAATAAATGGACTAATGAGGAGCTTTGTTATTTATCACCCATGAGATAAGAAGCTGTGTAATTTGGTGTGTGGTGTAAGTTTAAAGCATAGTGCTCATACTCTCAGTACCAGAAAACCTTGGACCTTTTAAGACACGAGTTCCTGAGGATATATACTCAATTTCCAACATTCAGGTAAGCTTTAAAATTTAAGGCAATGACAGAGGGAAAGACAAAATAGAGAGAGAAACTCTTCTTCACATCACCACATCATTTCTTACCACCTGGGGCAGAAGGGACAGCTGGTTGCAGTGTTTTGAGAGTAGGAGAACTGGCTAAATCTCTCCCTGACTTCAATACTGTGATAAGCAAGACCTGCACCTTGGCTGGACTGCAAGTTAAAGATGTCCCTCTTGCAGAGGTTTTATATGAGCTAGACCAGAGTGCATGACACAAGACACTGACTTAAGCCCAAGCCAACATCTACACCATTGGTGAAATACTGGAGTGCTTGAAGTGACCAGATTTACAGATTCAAAATTCAAAGATCTTATGACACAGAGCAACAACTAGATACCTAGAGAAGTCAGAATAAGGTTCAAGTATTGGTAGTAAAGCAAAACCCAGAAGTCTCATATCAGACCAATGCATCATAGCAATGAACACTAACAAACAAAGAGGTTTGGGGAAGCACAGTGTATCATACTGTGATACACTATAGCTTCCATCATGAGCTGTCTTTCTCAGTGGTTGTGGTGAGGAAATTGCAGGGTAAGAAAACTAATGAGAGGGGAGGGAGACATGAATGCCTTTTAGTTAGTGCATAATTAGAAATTCACAAGGAACAAATAAAAAAACTAAACTATTTAGCTTATGAAAATTTCATCTTGAAAAAAAATAGGAGTATGAATATAAACAACTAAAAGTAAAATATAATAAAGATTCTAGTAAACTGTCTCTTCTCCATCAAATAATCACATGCATTTAACCAAATATTAACCAAGGTTAATAATTCTGTAAATTATTTAAAGGTTTCAAATTCTGGAGAATGACAGGTCTGATACTATTCCATTGAAAAACATGTCCCTTCTCAGTAAATATTACTCTTCAAAATACTAAATAAATTTCATGATTTTTGACACTGTGGAGAGAAGTTTTTGGAGTGTGGTAGTACTGTGAAACTATTATACATAAGCTGTGTTCAAAATATGATACAGGTTTATATCAGTAAAATTTTCATGGACAATGCTATTCTAGTGCCATTCTAAGAAGTACCTAAGCAATTCTGACAAAGGTGTTCATGAATTCCATTTTCTTTTTACTTTCTCCTTTTCAAAGTTTATACCAAAAACATGGAACTGAAAAACCAAACAGCAGTTTCAGAATTCCATCTGCTTGGACTGACAGACGATCACAAACTGCTGCCCCTTATCTTTGCCATGTTCCTCTCCATGTATCTGATTACAGTTCTGGGAAACCTGACTATCATAATGGCCATCACCTCTGCCTCCCAACTGCACACCCCTATGTACCTCTTCCTCTCTATTCTTTCCATTAATGACATCTGTTACAGTACAGTCACAATTCCCAAAATGCTTGTGAACATCCAAGCCCATGATGATAGCATAAGTTACATAGAATGTCTGTCTCAGATCTGCTTTGTTTCAATTTTTGGAGACATGGAAAATTTTCTCTTGGCAGTAATGGCCTATGATAGATATGTGGCCATTTGCAAACCCCTGAGGTACACAGTCATAATGAACCCTATTTGCTGTGCCCTGATGGTTCTATTCTCACTTCTTTTTAGCATTATGGATGCCCTACTCCATAGTCTAATGATTTTGAGGCTTTCCTTTTGCACAGACCTAGAAATCCCACACTTTTTCTGTGAGCTGGCTCAGATTATCAAACTAGCCTGTTCTGATACATTTATCCATAATCTCTTAATATTTGTTGCAGTTTTTGTCTTTGGTGGTGGTCCTATCTGTGGAATTGTTTTTTCATATATTTACATTGTGTCATCAGTCTTGAGAATGCCTTCTTCTGGAGGAAAACACAAAGCTTTTTCCACCTGTGCATCACATCTGTCTGTGGTTTCCTTGTTCTATGGGACAGGCTTTGGGGTGTACATCACTTCTGCTGTAACAGATTCTCTTAGAAACACAGCAATGGCTTCCATGATGTACAGTGTAGTTCCTCCATTGCTCAACCCATTTATCTATAGTCTAAGAAATAGAGAAATAAAGGAAGCCTTGAAGAAACTTGTTGGTAGACTCATTTATCTTATGTGATGTTCTACTTATGTGTCATTTTAGAGAAAGTCAAATTATGAATAATCTTAATGGGTAAAATCTCTCAACATTTCTATACTCACTTAAATGACTCCAATGTGTACTTGGTGTACTTCAACGCATGTTAAGATGTACTTTAATATATTTTCTGCATTCATCCCAATCTCTTATATTAGTTCTTATGGTATTTGTTTTATCTCAGATTCACAGAAATTGAAAATAAAATTGGTTATAGTTGTTAACCTATACACTGGTTCAAATTATCTGGAATTATAGTGAGTTGAAGATCTCCAGTTTCCTGTAATCTTTAAAATGACTGCAATGTGTGATCACTTTGCCTACTTCATATGATGAAGTTTTATTTTCTGAGTTAATATTCATTCATTTAATTTAGATTTCAAAGCATCTATTTTATCCACAATACACAAAAAGCAACCCTAAAATTACAACTGTCATCATATCATATTTTCTCCTCTGATTTGTCAAATGTAGGTACTGTACATCAAGTGTGTACTGGATAGATACTACTAAACCAAAAGTGTGTCAATGTGATAGAAGTTTTAGTACTGGATAACTGAAACTTCTGTTTTAGATTCTGATCAACAATATTGTTATTACTGAGAATTATTTTTTACATCATATTCTGAATATTTATTATATTAAGTGTTATTGTTGGGATAATCTATTTGTGATAATCTGTGTAAAGATTGTTTTGCATTATTCAAGAACTGATTTCTGTTCCATTAGAGTACTGACTACTGTGTGGACTCTGGTATTGTGATTTTAATGTCTTTGTTTCAGTGTTTCATAAACATTCTTCTTCATCAACTTCTGAATGGTTTAATAATCATCTGATTGCCTACAACAGGGCAGAGAGGGAAAGCAGAAAATCAGACCAGGAATAAAAACTCAGAAAATATCAGGTATGTGAGATTTTGCTGGCCAGATATGGTTGAAAGAAAAGGTTCTGGAACTAAAAGAGGTGTAAAGGTCTACTTGACAAAATTTAGATTAGAATAAATAAGATTACTAATTTATATGATCTACATGCAAAATAGTGTAAGCTAATGCATGAGGTTAAAAAAAATAATTCTGTGACTTCGTTGGATTGCTGACAGTTTTGAGTCAGTCTGGTATTAATTATCATCAAATAAACTTAATTCATTTAAAAATAGAGTTTAGGTATATTTTACTTGAAACTAAACAGGGAAAATAACATCTTTTATAAAAGACAAATTATGGTTTTAATTCAGAGTCAAAATTGAACATGTTCTTTTCTTTTCAAATACATAGAAATTAAGACAGATGGCAGGTAACAGTTAATAATGATACAAATCTCATAAAAATTGCTTGAATTTCAGGAAAATACAGAAGTCAAATTAAATATAGTACAAAAAGTCAAAACATTTTAGCTACTTTTTTGCAACAATAATGTTTACCTTTGGTGCAAGAGCCACATTATCTCTCTGTACTGTACCAAGTGTAAGACTTCAATACATTTCTAGGTTACCTGTCATTTAGATAGAGTTATATGGTCTAGTAAACATGAGTATTAGATTACACAAAACCAGTAAAAACAGAGGGACGTATATCCTCAGTTTTGTGTAACTAATAGAATTATTTTAACATTATTCCAGGTGTTAAGGCCAAAAATAAGAAAACAAGAGGAAAATCATAATTTATATTAGTCATAGAGATGAATTTTAGATTTGGGGAGACAGTATTTTATTTCTCGTATTAATTATGCTCATCCTGTTATGATTGTTTTAAGTATAATCCAAGTGTACTACCTACAAATAATGCCCATATAATGCATTTAATAAATGTGCTTTTGAAAAGTTCTTAAAAAGAATATTCTTCACTACACTTATGATTCAATCACATTTTGTTTTTTCAGTATTCATATAGACACTTTGTTTGAAAATGGATGTGAGTTAACATTTAAAATACTGAGCACATGATTATGGTTGATGTAGAGTTATATTTTCTCTATTGATTTTGCAAAATTAATTACAGTTGGTAATTGAATGGATACTATTGACACAAGTTGCATCTATGTGATAGTATTATTGGTGATAAAAGAGTTGCAACATACATTTTGGATTCTGAGCAACTTGTATATATGTACCGATAATTTGTCATATTGAAAATACCCAGAATAATATATCATCATCAATTAAATTTACTTCTTTAAAAATATCAATTAGTTTAAATGCATAATGGTTTGATAATGAACACTGAATGTGCTCTCAGACCAAAAGTATAAATCAACCTGAACATTAGTGAATTGAAATAGAACACTTTGATTTTTTTCAAGAATATAGGAAAGATGAAAGATTCATAGAAGATTATAGTTAATTGTCCTTTGCTTCTCCATTAAATGTTTTCTATCTATGCTTGATTTTCTTGATAGCTGCAATGAGTTTAGAAAAAAATGTAGATAAAAAATTAAATATGATGTTAAACATATATCATTTAAGCCCTTTTCTTTGCTAAAATAATGCCTATTTCTGAAATAATTGCCATACTACATCACTGTACTAGACTTGGCAAGCAAACTTTTCTATGGACATATCTACTTTTTGGTCTTTAAGATGTGATTTCACTGGGTACCAATGATCCTGTATATGACCCTACATTCATGCACATAGAAGAGAACACTAAGTTTTGTTTAAAAACAAAGATTCTAGTCTAGGTATAAGAAAATGGTGAAGTGATGGGGGATAAAAGAACTGGAATTAATCGGGGTGGATTGAATCAAAGCTCATATACATATACATATGCATATACATATACATATGTTTGTATGTGTTAACTCCACAATTAAAAATAAAATATTTATTTCAATTTCATTACAAAAATTTTTAAGAAGGAGGTTTTATAATATACCATGTCCTGATAAATTTCTTTAGGCATCAATAGGTACCTTTTAAATTAATTGCGTATCTTTGGTTTCTTCTTACATTTCACTAAATATATGCACCTTATATATTGAAACACATGTTTATTTTAATTCCTTAATAAACTGAATATGAAGATACGTATGACCATGAGTATATGTTACTAAGAGACATAGAATAATGTAAAGTGCAAGCGTGTCCTCCTGTGAAAAGCCATTGACTATAAATAAGGATCCTGGAAATTATGAAAAGCTTGTGGAATATTAGAATGCAAAATTGAATATACACAATGAGAAAAACATAGCTCAAATTAATGTCAATAGAAAGGCTCCCTTAGCAGTCCACAATGAAAATTAACTTCCAGTGTGATAGAACTGAGAAGACTAAATATTGTGAAAAGAAAAGAGGAGAAAAGAAAACAGGTACAAGTTTCAGATACAGAAGTACATATAAAGAATTTTTAAAAAATAAATTTGTAACAAAAAATGGGAAGCACTTTAGGAAGGAAGAATTGATGTGATTATAATATATTTTTGAAACACAATACTTCTATAAATAATTCAGACTTTCAAAAAAATACTTCGAATTACACTTGCTTCTCATTCTTTCCAAGTGGAAGTTCCCAGCTTTGTGACCACACAGTAAAAAGAATATTAATATACAAATTTCAAATTGTGTTCTTCATGTATTCATTAGAGCATAGGCAAACTACAACAGACCAGCTCATTATAAACAAAAGTTCTTGCCCTACTCATTGGCAGAATCCATCAACTGTGAATAGCTTAACTTAGGATCCTTATCACATGTCTAAAAAACACTCTTCAATGGGTTTCTGTCTGAGCTCTTTCTGTTTGTGTGTTTGGAGAAAAGCAGTAATCATAATCATCATCATCACCATCATCATCATCATCGTCACAATAATAATAATGGAATTGCCATGTGCGAGTGAACATTTTTGCTCTAACAAGAGATAGATTACTAAATGAAAGTAAAAAACCAGGCATGGGATATTTTACAACTTCACTAGATAAGCAGATATCAATAAAACCACAATAGGAGAGGGGTAACATGGAGCCTAGGCTTAACCCTGCTGTTGCTATTTTTGAAATCCATGCTGATTGCCTTTTATATATTTGTGCTTCTTTTCTTATGCTCAGGTGCTCTAATCCTTTCAGACAAGTTTCTTTCAGATGCAGGCAGTAGTCAATGGAGAAATTCATAACTGGGCCAAGTGCTAAGATGAAGAGATTAAGTTCTAATTTCAAAGAGAGACACATATATTAACCATACCATCAACATGTCTTAGGGTTAGGGTTAGTGAACATGGCTGAAAACAAGGAACAATGAACATGACTATAAGGAGTGCTATGAAATGCTGTCTCTATGAGTAATATGATATTTGATCTCATAAATTCACAGTGATTGTGGTTACCTGTACAATAACTGTATAAGATCAAGACAGACAAAAATCTTGCATAGATCAAGTACACAAGTCCCAGGGCCAAATCATTCATTAAGAGCTATTTGGAATTAGTAGTTGTTGAATGAGGAAGAATTACTTATTATGGAGAACATAGCCATAGGCCAGTGTCCCATGCTCCCGTGATATCCCCACCACCATTCATGTATGGCAGTGAAGACTTGATTCAGTGCATATTCTGGAAAATGTACATTGAATTGGAACGGGTATGGTGAGACAGATGTGAGGTGACTTGAAGAAAATGGAAGTCAATATGATAGTAAATTATCTTTATCACTAATGAACATTAAGACATTAAAAAATTAAAATTCTTTGAAATAGACATATGACCAAGATTCTTTAGAACTAATTTATAGCATGTGGATGAGGAGCTAATAGATCATTGTAGTAATAATTGTTAATATGGGCTGGTGAGATGGTTCAGCAGTTAAGAACACGGACTGCTCTTCCAGACGTCATGAGTTCAAATTTCAGCAACCACACGGTGGCTCACAACCATCTGTAATGTGATCTGATGCCCTTTTATGGGGTATCTGAAGAAAGCTAGAGCATACTTACATATAACAAATAAATAAAAACCTTTGGGCCAGAACAAGCAGGGCCAGAGAGCAGGGCCAGAGTGAGCAAGGCTGGAATGAGTCGGGAGAAGATAACAAGGAAAATATAAATGTATATTGATTGACTTTGTGAATTAAAGCAAATTGATTCAGGTGGCCTTTAAGGAAACAGGCTTTAGCTAGATCAGTAGTTACATGTTATGTATTATAGTTTAAAGAACAATGCCATATATAGGTAAGGATTTAAATGTGTGATTCCCAGTTGCAAGACTGGTGGAAAGGATTAGGATGGAAATTTGTTCATGGGCCAATATTAGCAATTGCTATGTTTCAAAATAACTTTTATTTATATTAGAGTTTTTATCCTTATACAGCTCAAACAAAAATGCATTAGCCTTCTTATCTATTTCATGCCTGTAAACAACGTGATTGATTAGGCAGATATAAAGTCTATACAAGTCATGCTATCATAAAATTTATTTTGCCTGTGAAACCCATTACAGGTCAAGACATTACAGACATTGCTTTGTCTAAGGTGCCTACTATGGTAAAGATGATCACATTGCCTCTAGTGATTCAGTGCGGCTGTGAGGCTCCTGCTATTTCATGCCCCAATTAAACCTATAACATGTAATTCATACAACTAAGCAGCAATATTTCTGTTATTAAATTATGGCCCAATGATAATAGGAACAATGAGGCTCTTTAGGTATGCTGGTGTACGTCTCATCATTTTGTGTCTTACAGGATTAATGAAAAGCATGTTTCTTCTGGTCCCTTGCCCTGTGGCAGATTAATTTTCATACAGTATAACCACCATAGCACTACAATGCCTTCGAACTTCAAAATTCCGTTTATCATCACTTAGTTGGGGAATAACAAGCATCTCCAACTTTTTTACAATGGGTCATCTTTTTACAAATATTTCAGCCAAATACTCAAACAAACTTTAGTCAATTTCTTTTAACTGTGTAAGCTTACCTATTAAACCTAGAATCTCCACTTAGTGGGCCCATACTAGTTAACTCTATGTGATTGAGTTTTTATGTTCTTTCCTCCATTTTCTCTCACCCACAAAATCCATTCCCATACACATTTTCCAGGCTCATGCCTCAATAAATCAATAAACACATTAATTGTTTTCTTAGTATAGTACAACTCTTTAAGGACTATACTTTCTACCATCTAGAAGCCTGGTTATCCTTAAGTCTAAATTCCAGAGGTGACTATTGTATCCTATGAGGTGCATCAGTATTTCATACCTGGCATTTCCTTCCGAACAAATCACTTCTGCTTTAGCAAACAGTGAAGGATTACTTTTCTCTACCAAAAGAAGAAAAAGCAATACTCTGTGTAATAAGAGTGTGAGTACACTTTTTGTTATGGCAAGAGGTAATTCTTCCTTAGTTGAAATAAACCTCAGAGTACATGAGTTTTCTAAGTTCTCAGAATCAATAAGGTCTTGACACACATCTCCATCTGTAGATACAGGATCCTATTCTTTACCAATCAATGCCATTTCTCTAGCCAATGATTCGCTTCAAGGCCAGGACTTGAATCTTCTTCAGAATTCATCCAATCTTATAATGAGATCTTCTGTTTGATTTTTCTGTAACTTTGTTTCTGTAACTACTCCAGAAGATATTGATTAACCCTGCACTGTTTCTGTTCCTCTAGTGATGGTCAATTTTATAAACTCAGTTTATATTTGCGCTTTGTCACCTTATAATATGATACTACAAGTTGGTTAATTTTATTAAGGAACTCATTCTTTTTCTTTGTAAATTCATCCCAAAATTTTAAAAGCAACCATGTGCATATATATATATATATATATATATATATATATATATATATATATATA
>NW_021604598.1:10000-11637 GCF_004785775.1 Grammomys surdaster | reverse complement strand
ATATATATATATATATATATATATATATATATATATATATATATATATAACACTTCATTCAATTTACTTAAACGCTTTAACCTCCTTTCTAGCTCACCAGAGGTTGTGGAAAGAAAAGGTTAATGGAACAAAAGAGGATGTAGACCTGTTTAGATATAATTCTTTGGGGGCAAATCTAATCTGCATTGTCAAGATATCAGCAGTTCAGTTCCCATAAATCAGTAGCTATAGCTTTATCCACTTGAAAACAACATTATCAAATCAGTAAAGTCAGTTTGATTGAAAATAATCATAAGAAGCAGCAAGAAGCCACGAGAATACCAACAGCAGTTCTATGATGTATTTCTCTCTACAAAGTCATGACAAACAATGATCAGCAAAGTGTAGGAAGAAGAACCAGTACTACACTGCTTTATATATTGTCTATTGGGTTATACTTGTACAATTTCCAAACATCACATGTTCTCTCAAGAGTCCACTGTAGCAAAACATCACATGCCCTGTTTCTAGGCAACTTCCAGAAAAACATCATGTGTCTGTTCTCAGCAAAACATCGACCATCGTGTCTGCTTCTTCAAAAGCATTCTCTTTTAAGAGTTTCCAGAAAAACAGCACATGGAACAAGTGAATCTCCAAAGAAATCAGAAATATCCAGTCCAAATGTCCCTCATCATTATTTTTCTTATTTTTCCACAAACTCTCATATGTTTTATACATAGTAATTAAATACATTACTTCTTATAACTGAGTCAAGAAATTCATGTTCATATTTTGATAATTTTGTGACATAGTTCATACCATAGGTTTTTTCTTGTTATTTAAGCTTCTAAAGGAGGCTTTGTTAACCAGATACCTACCGTAATTATTGGGAGAGACAAATTGGAGAGCTTATTTTAGGTCCATAAAATTATTCTCATATTTTTATCATATTTTTATTGTTCTAGAACCAATCCTAATAGCAAAATATTAGTTAGAATTTTCTAGCAAAACTGAACAGGTGGAAAGAGTATATAATATTGAATTTATAAGGGTGGTTTACAATTATGGTCTGACTATTCCAATAATATGGTCCACCAATATAATCTCTAAGTATTTACTAGTTGCTCAGTTCATTGTACTGGATATCTCAACTGGTTTTCTATACATGACAGAATCACAAAGTAGTAAACATAAATGGCTGTGAGATAGAGGGCAAATAGGCAGAGTACTAGTGCTTCCTGTATCCCTTTGCTTTATATAGGCTGCCAGATGAAGACAAAGCCCAGACTTCAAAAAGAACGTTGTAACTCAAAATATCTGCACTTATAGTCGTTTTTAAACCTCATGTACAGATGTAGTAAAGTTGACAAATAAGAATAGCCATTATATGTATAAAGTAAAACTCAAAGTCCCTCCCCTCTCAAGTATATATGTATATGTATAAAGTATATATACCCATACACACACACACACACACACACAAACACACACACATATATATACATATATGTATATATACATATATATATATATGTATATATATTAATTTAGTAATAAATTTTAATATACAAAACTTAAATTTTTAAAAAATTGAGCTTGGAAATGTGGGTTAGTAGTTAAGAGTACTGGATGTGGCGATTAAGAGAAAAAGACACAGG
>NW_021604598.1:0-5000 GCF_004785775.1 Grammomys surdaster | reverse complement strand
ACATTTACTGTTCTGTATTTTATAAAAGCATTAAAATGAAGCATTAACCTATAAATACTTCTGGATATATAAATTCTGTTTTTTGTTTTTTATTGGAAATTTTCTTTATTTACCTTCAAATTTGGAGGACTTTGAAAGGCAGACTGATTTCTGCTTGAGCTAGATTTGAAATCCCAGTGACCCAGCAGGTCATTGAATAGGGTTCCCTGCAAGGGATTCCAGGAATATACCATGCTCCCAGATTCTAGGCTACTTACACAAGGCTGCATACCTCCATATAAAGATCCTTCAGTAACATAAGACAACAATCACTAGCCACTCCACTGGTAGAGGGCCAGAACACAGGCCACAGAACCTCCAGACAGATCTCCATATTAATGAGTTACCTAAAGGCCAGACTGGAAAAGCCAATTAAACATTCCTTCCCAGACCCTCCTTCTTGCAAAAGGTATTTAGACTCAGGCCCACCCTGAGAAACAGCAGTATAGTTTTCATCTTTTTTCCATGACAATTAACATCTTAAGACCATGGACTGCTTCTCTTCTTTGTGACCCACTGTGGGAAACAGTAGAACAGGTATATATACACAGAGCTGCACATCTCCTAATGTCCCACAGAAGAACTCTCTGCATTCCCAGCCACAAGACTACCAACTCAATCCAAGCAAGAATACAAAGCCAGCTGTGACCCAGCCAAGTGAGCCACAGAAACCAAGAACTCTATTCCCCATGAAACACAGCAAGAGCTTCTTCCCCTTTACACTTCTGCTACAGGAAAATCCAGCCTGTATACCCTACTTTGTTCTCATCCCTTCCATGGCTCACCAGCAGTGCCTGGGGGACCAAGGGCATGAGATGCAGCTGGTTACTGGCTGCCTTTTGACCTAGGGACCCCCAAGACAAAAGCATCAGTTCACCATGAGACCTCAGACTGTGCTATGTCATCCCTGGAGCAGAGTCCCAAATCTTCATACAGCCAATATCTGCCCAAATCAAGTATGGAGTGAGCACAATAAAATTCCCTTGCCTCTGTTCCCACAATAGACTATAGCCTCTTCTGATGGAGAGGCCCTGCTCTCTCACCATTAGAAGCCCAGAGAAATCCTATCTGATTTTTTCTTAGAACTAAAATGAGTTTAAAAAGAAAAATCACCAATCCCACAGTCAGAGAACTTCTTAAAACCATCTTTTGGGAAGGCATGACTTCTGAGTCTAGACTAGCTTGCCAGGGTCTCTGTGAAGAGTATCATGATAGGTGAATTGTGGCAACCTGAGAAATGGGAACTCCATCACACCAGGTTGCATCTGTGGCTCAGGCATTTGTAGCAGCAGTAAGACAAGAAGGGATCTCCTTCAAATGTGGAGAAGCAGGACACTGTAGGAATGAATACCCTCATAACTCTCCTACCATAACAGATTCGAATTCCCATAAGGTAATATGTTCCTGCTGGAGAAAAGGTTTCCACTGGAGGAGACATTGTACCACTTTATATGATAAGAATGGTAAGTCACTAGAGACTTTAAACTTCAAATGGTGCAACCCTCAACCCAAACAGTGAGAGGGACAACTACCCCCATAGAAGCCTTATGGATGTCTAGCATCACAGAAGGCTCCCACCCAAAGTTAACCATTAAAATAGATGATAAACCATTCAAATGTCTTATTGATACTGGGGCATATAGTACAATTTTAAGACAGCAAGAGGTCCCACAAGACTGACAACTGATTCCTGGTCTCCAGCTAGTATTTATAGGGAATACCTCTCATGCATTCATCACCAAACAGTCTTACAGGTGGGAAGACCCAAATGCGGCTACTGACCTCATATGCCCCCTGGTGGCTCAAGTAGCCACCAATCTTTTAGGGAGACTTACAAGTCTTAGAGTTGATCCTTAACCACCCAAACAGAAAGAGACCACATTAAGATAGAGGATATTACATATGAAGAAAATAGTACCCAAGGAGACCCAAAAAACCCTCCTCCAAATCACTCCTAATTCTAGGGGCCACTGTTAGATTTAGTACTCCATGCGTCGACTGACTCTCCGACGAAGCTATTTGGGCTCCACAGTAGCCTCTATCAAGGGAGAAGCTTAGAGCCCTCAGAAAACTGGTAGAGGAACAGCTGTCTCTACAACATATCCACCCCTCCCACAGTCCCTGAAATATCCTTGTCTTTGCTATAAAAAAGAGCTCATGGGGATGGAGACTACTGCAAGATTTGAGGGCAATTAACATATCCATGCAAATCTGGGGCTCCCTGCAAAGAGGGCTACCCCACATCTCAGCCATCTCTGCCAATGTTCCCCTATTACTAATAGACATAAAAGACTGCTTTTTCTCCATCCTTTTCAACCCCAGGACTGTGAAAGCTTTGTGTACTCAGTGACCCCATTAACAACTCTGGCCCAGCCTCACGATATAAATGGACTGTTCTTACCCAGGGAATGGCTAACAGTTCTACCATTTGTCAGGAGACTGTAGCCACTGCATTAAATCCCTATTTAGACAAAAGACTCAACATCTATCATTATATAGATGACATCCTTGTATCGGGAGACCCTTCTAACTCCCCCTCCCAACTTAAGAACCAGCTAATACCTTGCCCATCTTCCTTTGGATTCAAAATAGCCCTTCACAAAATCCAATTTATTCTTCCAAATGAATTTTTACGAACAGAGATCTCCCTTACTTCAATATGCCCCCTCAAACCCACCCTTTCCTTCCCTCAAATATTAAGTCTCACCTCCTTTGGCAACCCTTTTGGGCAACCTCAATTAGCTTCTACTCTGGCTCCGTTTTCCCACAAGCACTCTTCAACCTCCTGAAAGGAGATAAAAGTCCCCGATCCCCAAGAACACTGTCCCCAGAAGCAGTCCAAGCCTTACATTCTGTCAATACATCTCTAAAATATCTAGCTCTTGCTAGATATGATCCAACAATACCTGTACATATACTTATCTTTAACTCCTCCACTATGCTAATAGGATCCTTTACAAACCTCAGATGGTGTTAGAATGGCTCTATACTCCAATGGGTGGTTCACCCTGAATTTTAAATGAAGTGGATGTACTTGCTAACATGAATAAAATGGCAGGGATAGCTCCCTAAAAACCCTCTTCTCCCTCCCCAATATTCAGTGGCTAATCAAAAATCATTCTCACTTTGCAATCAGCTTAATAGGATTCCCAGGACGAATTGACAACCTTTATCCTGACAAAAAATATACCTCCCCCATACCTCTGTTGTGATGGCAACCCCCAAACTATTCTCAAGAGAGCTCATAGCAGGAGCCCCTTCAGTATTTACCAATGAGGGAAACAGGGGAGCTGCAGCAGTAATATACTACTTCCCTGAAGATGGACCCCATATTTTCCCTATACTCTCAAAGAGCTCCCACCCCCCAATGTAAAGAACTATATGCCATACCTAGCTCTAAAAGAAGTCAAGGGCCCCCTAACCTGTTTTCAGACAGTGAATATGCTGTCAATTTGCTCCCCTGGTTTTCAAGACCATTTGTCAAACTAGATGACAACCCACTTTCCCCTCTACAGTTACAGGTCTCTAACCTCCTACAGGAGAGAGCATCCCTCATCTATACCCAGCACATCTGATATCACAGTCCCCTGCCATGTCCTCTATCTCTGGGAAATGCACTTGCTGACCAAACTGCTTCAACAGCGACATTCATAGCCTCCACTGAGCAAGCAGACCAATTTCATTCACACACACACACAAGCCTAAAGGGGCTTCATACTCGTTTCACTCACATCCCCCTTGCTCAGCTCCAAAGGATAATAAAAGCATGTGCCTCTTGTTTATCCTTCATTACCATCCCAGTGTTACAAACCATGAGCATCAATACCCAAGGCCTCAAATCCAATGCCTTATGGCAAATTGATGTCACCCATATTTCCCTATTTGGTAGACAAAAATATGTTTTTGTCACCGTAGATACTTACTCACATTTTACATCGGCTACAGCCCAGACAGGTGAAAACTCAAAAAGGTTAATTTAACATATGCTCTCTACCTTTGCCATCATGGGCATTACTCAACAGATAAAAACTGATAATGGCCTTGGTTTCACTAGCTCTCAGTTTAAAACCATCTGCACACACTGGGAAATTGTCCATCATTCTGGAATTTCCCACAACTCTCAGCATCAAGAAATAGTAGAAAGAACATATCAGACCCTGAAGGCCCAACTCCTGAAACAACAAACCACTACTTATCCCCCTGATGTATAATTAATGATGGCCCTGACTAACCTAAACATATTTAAAATCTACTAAAACTCCGAACACCCTCTTATTTCCCTCCATTTTCAGACACCAAAATTAGATCCCATACCCTAGTATGATGGTGAGATCCTTTGGATGGAATTTGGAAGAGACAAGAACCCCTCGTTACAACAGGGCGGGGTTTCAGTTGTGTTTTCCACAAGACCATCCTAAGCCTATCTGGGTCCCTGCCAGAAATGTCCAGCACCACCCCACCAACCAAGAAGATAGCCCAAGGAGGGGGAAGAGAAGGTGAAGGAGACACCACACCCAGAGGAACAGCAGGATCTCCTGGAACGACATCCATGACCAGGTGACAGCAGCTCAGGCCATGTGTCCTTCACAAGCACCCCTCTCCTCTATTCTCTTGGCTGTTTTGTCATTCTTCATGCTAACTCTGCTACCACCCAGCCTCTCCCTAGCCTTCCGAACACCTACCATTGTACACTCTATGCTAGGGAAACCTACAATGGACACAACAAAGTTATAGGAACCCAGGATTGCCCACTTGAAGGTTGTCAAACCAGGATTGAGATTCCCCTACACCTGGAATCTATCTCCACTCTCTCCATAACTTTTACCTGTTTTCCTTACTGAAACACAGATGAAATGTATCCAGGAGGTCTCCACATATGGAGGTTGCAGATATTGGAGCTCCAGGATGGAATCCACTAGTCTCGGTGGCACCATGCTCACCAAACTTAAAACTGATTTTCA
>NW_021604597.1:20932862-20995593 GCF_004785775.1 Grammomys surdaster | reverse complement strand
TATCTATGTATCTATGTATCTATGTATCTATGTATCTATGTATCTATCTATCTATCTATCTATCTATCTATCTATCTATCTATCTATCTTCTATCTTTGTATGTGTGTGTGTGTGTGCACATGTGTGCAAGTATGATTCTGGATATGGTTATATACATACTTGAGTGTGGGTACCCATGAAATCCAGAAGCTATATCTCGTGAAACTGTAGTAACAGGCAGTTATGAACCACTAAATATAGGTGATGCGAAATGAGCTCAGGTCTTTCAAAAGTGCCATATGTACTCTTTATTACTGAACGATCTGTCAGTCGTCATTTACTTATTTATATAATTAAATAATCAGTTTGTAGACTTACAAAAAGGCCAAGAAGGTAACTCAATAATAAGGTAGGTTATAGATTTACATAAGAATGATTATGATGGTTAAGAAATGATTTTTATTTATCAGTATTCTCTATTATATAAGTTACCAACTTATGTTAATATGATAAGGGTTTGTGATTTGTTTTCTTTTCTTTTTTTTTCTTTTATTTATTGGATATTTTATTTACATTTCAGATGTCATTCCCTACCCCCATTTCCCCCCCACACCCAGAAATTCAGTATCCCATCCCCCCTTCTCCTGCTTCTATGAGGATGGCTGGTGGTTCAGACCTTGGGAGCTCTGGTTGGTTGGTATTGTTGCTCTCCCTATGGGGCCACAAACCCCTTCAGCTCCTTCAGACATATCTCTAACTTCTCCATTGGGAATCCCATTATCAGCTCTATGGTTAGCTGCAAGCATCCTCCTCTGTATATGACAGACTCTGGCAAATCTCTAAGGAAACAGCTGTATCAGGCTCCTGTCACCATGCACTTCTTGGCATCCATATCAGTATCTGCCTTTGATGACTGCATATAGGATGGATACCCAAGTAGAGCCGTCTCCGGACGGGCCCTCCTTCACTTTCTGTTCCATGCTTTGTCTTTATATTTGCTCCCATGAGTATTTTGTTACTCCTTCTAAGAAAGACTGACGCACCCACACTTTGGTCTTCCTTCTTCATGATCTTCATGTGTTCTGTGAGTTGTATCTTGAGTATTGCAAGCTTTTGGGCTAATATCCACTTATCAATGAGAAGGTGAGAAAGAGCCATGAATACTTGGGCACAGGGGAAAAGTTCCTGAACAGAACTCCAGTGGCTTATGCTCTAAGATTAAGAATTGACAAATGGGACTTCATAAAATTGGAAATCTTCTGTAAAGCAAAGGACACTGTCAATAGGACAAAATGGCAACCAACAGATTGGAAAAAGATCTTTACCAATCCTACATCCAATAGGGGGCTAATATCCAATATATACAAATAACTCGAGAAATTAGACACCAGACACCCAAATAACTCTATTAAAAATGGGGTACAGATCTAAACAAAGAATTCTCAACTGAGGAAACTCAAATGGCCAAGAAGCATCTAAAGAAATGTTCAACATCCTTAGTCATCAGGGAAATCCTAATCAAAACAACCCTGAGATTCCACCTCACACCAGTCAGAATGGCTAAGATTAAAAACTCAGGTGATAGCAGATGCTGGTGGGGATGTGGAGAAAGAGGAACATTCTTCCATTGTTGGTGGGATTGCAAGCTGGTACAACCACTCTGGAAATTAGTCTTTCCTCAGAAAATTGGACATAGCATTAACTGAGGACCCAGCTATATCACTCCTGGGCATATACCCAGAAGATAGTCCAATATATAATAAGGACACATGCTCCACTATATTCATAGAAAACTTATTTATATGGTAAGTTTTTAAACCTGAGAAATAGCTATATACTGAAAATTATTTAGACTGTAGCACTTTTTAATACGGTTCGTTTTATATTCTAGGAGGCAATCCAAAATTGTATATATTTTTAGTATATTTTTTCTTTGTCTTGCCTAAGGTACGAATAGGAGAAACTAGCTCTAGAAAAGCTAGAAAAAAACCAAGATTTACAATTATTTAATCCATATGACAACAAAGCAAAGAAATTTCAAAAGGTTTTAGACCTTGAAGAACTCAATAAATAATGGTCAGTTTTATTAAAATATGATAACTATAGGACTGGGTGGGAAAATTCTAAGTTTCACCTTGGTTTTGTTTAATGGTAAGAATAGAAGGGACAATGATGAATGTGAAACATTTAAGTTAATGGCTGCTCAATGTTAAGAGCTCACTAAATGCTACCTATTAAAGTATGACTATCCTTGTCATTATTATCAAGAAAGAGTTTCAATGTTACTTCAGATGGTGAAGAATCTCTCTGATATATCAGGCCACTTTGTGGCTGTATGGTAAGCTCACGGTTTCCTCACCCTCCTCTAACCTGTATTTAATCTTATCTCAGAATGCAGAAAGCATCAGTGTGATGAGCCAAGATTGTGCAGTCATCTATACAAATTAGACTAATGTAAGGCAAAGCATGTTAGGAAAGTGAAAGCCTATTTAAATAGTTCCATGTAATTGTTGAAATAAGCTTGATAAGGCATATTGGTGCTATCCTGAGAAGGGCTTACAGGCAATCAAAGAAATTTAAAATTTATGTAGATCATTGACTCACAATCCTTTGGAGGATCTAATGATCCTTTTCACAGTGGTTACCTCAGACTATAGGGAAATGGAGATTTATATTATGGCTCATCACAATGGCAACATTGCAGTCATGAAGTTGTAATAAGCTTAATTTTGTGGTTGGGATCAGCACAACCATATTTTACTAAAGGATTGCAGTGTAAGGAAGGTTGAGAATCAGGTTTGTACAGGAAAAGAAGATACAGTTTTACAATCTCAAGGTTCAATCAGTAGACAAGCTATTCTAGGGTCATAATAGAAATTGAACGTCAAGAGTCTTGAATAACATGCCTCTCAATGTTCAGTTCATTTTTAGCTCTGTCCTCTGTAGAGAAGTAAAATTAGATGTCTTGAGTGTAATGTCACCTTATCAAAATTAGTTAATCTTTATTAACATAGAATATGTTTAGTATAAATCTATTCTGAAAGAGTCCAATGTACTTTAATATTTAATTTTTATGTGCCTTACCATGTTTGCTAAAGTTAAGCATTCTTTTCAAACTGAGAAAGGATGAAAAGACTAGTGAATAAAAATGATAGGATGTTATCTTTTTATTTCTTATGAAAGAATGGTAGAAATTTTAAATTTTGTGTGATTTATTGAAAGAAAGCTCACAAGTGTGAACTCAGGTTGACCTAATAAAAAAGGAAGAGTTGCAATGCAAGGCGTAAGAATCTTGTCACAGTGCTGTGGAATTCTTCTCAGTATTGGGCATAATCAAATGACACAGCTCCTCCCAATTATGTGGTTTTACAAGTGTCAGAATGTACCTGGCTTTTATGTCAATGATAAGATTTTCTGAGGAAAGTTGAATAATGTGATACATTCAATTTATATGTTCTCTGTCTGTTACGAAGGGTCAATAAGGCATTGAGGGTATCATATTGGGTTTGAAAATGGAAAGCTCACTTCAGGGATTTTAATACATTATAAAATATGTTATCCTTCTATTCCTAAGATGGAAAGTGGGTGCATGTCAATTAGTGGAAGAAATTTAAATGAATGAATAAAGTCTTTTTCAAATGGTAGAATAATCCTCCTGACATCACTTACATTTTCCTGAGCACTGGCATCATGAGGTATGGTATACCTTGCATTCAAATAATTTCCTGGTGAAGACACAGGTCCTCAGGCTCAATCATTTTCAATAGGCTTTAACTGAAGAATACAGAGAATAGTGGAACTGATTTCACTTACTCCTGTTTGTGGTAATACAGTAGATGTGGCATACTCTGTGGGCTTCTGCATACATCTTTGATTTATTCGATCTGTGTATCTGATATTTTTCTGAAAAATTTCACATGCTAAGCAGTAGGCATAACAAACGATGCTTAAAGCATTCACAAACAAGAAAATGCCATTAAGAAAATGAATATTTTCATTTAGAACTAGCATGGGAGAACCAGACATGAATCCCATTAGAAGATTTTGTTCTTTAACTGTAGCCCCAGGGGATACACAAAATGTTAATGAAGAGTGACCTCATGTGGGTAAATGAATGTCAGATAAGCATGTTGGTGATATAAACCTCCTCATTCCTTTTAAAGAGGGTATTTAATTTCGATTGTGTTCTTTTAAATAGTGGTTAACACCACTTTGCTTTCTCTATACTAATTCAACCACTACTGTTTGGTATTTATAAGTTTATTTTTTTTTCATAATTTCAGTGTGGTCCAAATAGGGAAGAACCACTCAATAATATATGTTTGTTCAGACATTCTGTGAATAAGCACATAGAAGCTTCTTTCTTAATTTTAGAAAAGTAGCTTATCAGTCTCAGCTCTGAATGTCTTTACAATAGCTTTCATGACACCAATGACTAAGTCTTCTTGGCTAGATAAATCCTTACTCTCCATTAGTATTGCCTCTGTACTTATTTTTTTTCAATATTCTAGTAAGACATCTCAAATCATGCCTGAGCAAGAAGCTTCTAACATCAAATACCATACACATAAACATGCCAGGGCTGCTCTTTACATGACATTTTGACCCAAACTTCCTCAATGAAAATTAACTATTATTTGTATACAGCATAAGAAGAGCCTGGATATTATTTAGAGGAAAACTTTAACTAAAATTCTATACTTAAAAGCCCTTAACTGGAGAATCACTTAGTGACTTGGTTGTAATTATCCAGACTGCTGTAGATTTTAAAAAGGGATCCCAATTTAGAAAGTTGCTGACTTATTCAAATAACATCTAAAATTATCAAACACTCCTTCTACTAAGAACAAAAGCATCACATGCAATTATATTTTAAACATGACACTGCCTATTTTATAGTGAGAAGTTCTGATAACCTGAACTTGATAGTACTGCCTTAAACTTGATTTTATTGTCATCTCTATATATTTCTCTGAATATGATTAAAATGATATATCCTATGATAGAAGGAAATGTGCTGTTACATTAGGTTAGTGGAAATTACAACAATTCTACAGTATGGGTTAGGAATTTGTTAAGTTTTTCAGCTTACTATCCCTGCTTTCATCCTACATATATTCCACTAATTTCAACAAAAGTGATATTTTTAAAATATTTTGTTAATTTTTGAAAGGTATACAATGTATTTTGATAATAACTATAACTTATTCCCTTCACTCCTCCCACATCCACCCAACTCCCTATACACTCAACCTCTTTTGAAATAGTCTACCAATTCCAAATTGTGTTTCCCACATACTTCTGGATGTGTAGCCAAATAGTTGAGCATGGACAAACCACAAGGAGCGAAAATCTTACACAAAACTGATTTTATCTTCCCCAGAAAACATCACTTTCCCAAAGCATCTACATCTTCTTAGTTAGGTATGAGGTTTATCTTCACAGTTCTAGAATTTTGACTGTCTCAGCTCTTAGGTTAGGTGACTATCACTTTTGATTTCATATACACATCAGTTCAGTTATATCAGGAATATTCTTGGTAGTTTTTTTCTCATCCTCTCCAATTTCTAGCTCTTACAATCTTCCCACATCCTCTTCTGGCATGATGCCTGACCCTTGGAGAGGGACTGTGATGTAGATGCCCCATTCTTGATGGAGTACTTCACAGTCAATTATTTTTTGCTCATTCACTTTTTGTGAATTTCTGCATTAACCATCATCCACTGTGAAAATAAAGTTCTTGGCTGGGGTCTAAAGAACTAAATTAATCCATGAGCATAGAGATATAAAGTTAGAGGTTATGCCCATATAAAGTTAGAAGTTATGTCCATTTAGCAAAATGGTAGTAATAAGTTTAATAATGGTCCTGGGAATTCCCTGACTATGGTTTCTTCATTATGTTTTTAGCACCATAAATATGTTTCCTTCTGTGAAGTGGGCTTTAAATTCAATCAGAATGCAGTTGGGAAATAGTAGAACATTCATGTCAGTATTGCAATCTTGTTTCCATACCAGTCATATTGTAGTTCAGATGGTTCACAGGTGGATAACGCTGCTGATACAACAAAATCATTAACTTCTAGAGTAAATTTATTGGAGTTAGCAACATTCAGACTCCTCCAAATTTAGAAGATAAAACACCATCATCGTAAAGGAAAAAAAAATCAGGTACATAAAGCAGACATTTCATAATGGAAATGTATAGTCAGCTTTAGATTATCCAGTGCAGCAATCGCTGTGTCTGAAGCCTATAACTGGGACAGTTTTCTACAATGTCTTTATGATAGATCTATATAAGCAATTATTTCTCTCCATCTACTACAAGCCACTGTATTTTCTCTACTCAGTCTTGACCCCATACTATTGTTTTGTTTTTCACAGCAGACAAACTGATCATTTCAAAGTGCTTTCTGTTTCCTATTTCCATCAAAACCCTTCTCCATAGCCATTCATTTATCATCTAACAACTCTAAAATCTATAAATCAACAACAAAGAACCATTTACTAAGTCCCTCCCTCTTCTCGTTGATTATTTTCCCAGGCACTCATTGTGTTTCAGGCTATTTACTTGCTTACACAGTATTTCTCTACTTCACTTGGGTGTTCTCTCTAAGTTCTGGCTTCAAGTGACACTACCCGACTTATGGTGACTGACATAGCTTGCTTTCACTCCATCATTTAAAAGGCATTGAAGTGATTTCTTAGAGAGCCTGGTCCATATTGTCAAAGCCCCCTTCATCAGCTCTTATTAGTATTCAGCTCTTCATTTTCCAAGTTTCATCCTGAAAATCACTTCTAAAGGAATGTCTTCTATAGCTTCTCATGGAAATTTGGGTCTATTGTATGGCAATCACATAACACCACTAAATATCTCTTTAGAGGAATGAAGACAATTGTAATGCATTGTTTTTATGAACCCCTCTCTAAAGAGTAACTTTCTCACCTTGTTCTGAGTGGTTCAATACCTGTAATCTCTTATGGCAGCACCTTTTAAATGTTAATGTTATGTCTTAATTGATTTTCTCAGTGCTTAGTACATTATCTCTGCCTAATAAATATTTTTGAATTGATTAATTAATGAATATATGAGCTTTAAGACCAAAGCAAATTCACTGTGATGAGTTTAAGGATCTCTGTTAAACTCCAAGACTGACTTAGTAGCCTTAGAGGAAGAACATTTTCAAGACATCGTAAGGAGGCTTAAGTTTCTTGACAAGACAATGAGGTCAAATAATCATACACTACTAGTTAAAGGTTCCTGTTTTTACATATGTTTCCCTTCTATTTTCAGCAAGCTACAGACTCTTTCTAACTTTTGCACTGGTTATTAAAAGGACTCAGTCAAGTTAGTATAATTTTTCATCTCTAACTCTAAATAAATCTCTCATTCTTTTCTGTTTTTGATTGGATATTTAATTTATTTACATTTCAGATGCCTTCTCCTTTTGCCATTTCCCCTCCCTAGAAACCTCCTATCGCATTTCCCCTCCTCCTTTTTGCTTTTATACCATTTTAATTACATGCAAGTATTAAGGTCAGTTCTAGGTTGAGGAACTAGCAATATAATAGATGCAAATAGTAAAGGAACAAGCAAGACAATAAAGACAAATAGTCAAAAAACAAGCAAGGCAATAAACAAAGTTCCCTTATCACTCCCCTGATCACTGTTTTAGGGGCTTAATCAGGATGATCAAAGTATCTGAGCCAACTTCCCTATCCTAGCCTAAAGTCATTTTCATGTCTGAAGCTGACTTTCTTGTTCTAGCCTAAAATTTAGATTCCTGCCTGAAATTACTTCTTTGTTCTAGCCTAATATTTAGATTCTTGCCTGAGATTACTTCTTTGTTGTAGCCTAATGTCAAATTCCTGCCTGAAGCCTTGTCCTTGTCCTTGGCCAATGCCATATTCCTACCAACCAGCCCATTTCCTTGTCCTTGACCCATGTCAGATTCTTGCCAAGCAGTACCAAAAGCTGTCTGCCTCTCCCTCTTTTTTATTTCATAAACAAAACTCAGCCTATCTTAGGTCTATACTGCTGATGGGATAAGCTGCCTTGCCTCAAGATTTTAGACCTTGTAGAACAGAGAATCAAAAAGAGAAGTGATAATGACTCTTGTATTTTTCTTAAATGTGACTAGTTATTTGGCCTCAATCATGTACTGGTCTAGAAATTAATTCAATATTGGAAATAACAGTCTTTATTTGGAAGTCTGGTTCTTAGTTCTTATTATAAATAAAAACAGTAATATGTTGGTTTAGAGATCATGCCATTCTTATTCTAATTGACTGTCATCAGTGCCCCAAGTTTCCAACAGGTTTTCTGTGCTTAGAATACAAAAGGATTACCAGGAGCAGTTGTTGAAGAACACAAACCAATCAAGACTGCAAACAAGCTAAAATGCATAACCATGCCCATGTGAGTGGCAATCCAGATTCTAGTACAGGCTTTTAAAAGATGTATTCAAAAACTACACCCAGATACTCTTACCAGCATTACTTCCTAACCATGAGCTGAACAAGAAGAACAACAATCAATGTACCAAAGTGCACGGAGAAAAGATAATGACTGCTCAACAGCACCCACACACACACACACACAGAAATAACAACAACAGCAAATATCACAAAACTATCATCAATTAAGGAATGCTGAGAGCAGGAGAAATAGCCTTCGCCATCGAGGAGCACACCAATCTGTTTTTCAGTACTAAGTGTTCATCACTGGAAATATATACAGTATTAGCATTACACAGACTGTGCAGAAGAGAGTAAGTAGGCATATATGGGAGGGTTTGAAGGTGGGAGAAGGAAATAAGGGGGAATGATATAATTATTGCATCAAAAACAAAAGAAATAATTAAAACTATGTACAGGAGAGACTTTATACAGAGACCAAAGAAGTTTGTATTAAAGGCATCATATAGATCAAAGAATTCAATATCCCAGTCACTGAAGCTGGGAAATGTTTGAGTATAACCCTTATTTTGATCATTATGTTTCTCCAGTTTACTTTGAAAATTATCTATTTTTGAAATCTTATCTTTCTCCATTGCAAAAACATATCATGATTACTACTCACAAAATTTTAAAGGAGTTGAAGATGGTTTCATTATTACTGTTCAATTATATCCATTGGGGATCTAAAAAGTGTATGCCAATTCTTTTAAGTTGGACAATTTACATGGATATTTTATTTCAACAGAGAATACTATCAAAAATAGATAATTTTTCAAAGTAAATGGGAGAAACATAGTGATCAAAATAAGGGTAGTTGAAATTACATTTTGTCCTTGCATAAATGTTCTAGAAAAGTGACATTTGCAATAAATTATAGCACTAGTTATTGAAAATGTAAATTTGAAGATCATGTTTATATTCTTCTAATAATACACAAAATGTTTATTTGGTAATGGAAAGTGATCTTGAGCAGTTTAAAGCCACTGATACCAGTAATGTATAAAAGGAAACTGTAATTTGGCTGCTGCAACAATACTAATAAGAGGCTACTGTTTACACTAAAAATCCAAACAGTAGATTTGAGTTCTTGGTTGACAATATACCATTTTGAAAGAGGAAACATCAGTGGAGGAATGGTCAAACCAGATAGCCATATGGGCAAGTCTGTGGTACATTTTGTTGATTGATAATTGAAGTAGGTAGGCCTATTCCAAATGGGGCAGGGCCACCCTTGGGCAGGTGGCTCCACATTATATAATGAAATAGGCTGAGTAAACATGCTGAGAAACCTAATGAGTGGTGCTCTTCCATGCTGTTTCTTACTGTTGCTGCCTTCTGATTCCTGTCCTGCTTGAGTCCTTATCCTTACTTCCTCAGTGATGGACTGTCACAAAATTCCTGAAGATAATAAAGTTAAAACAAAAAGAAAAAAAAAACAAACAAAACAAAGCAAAAAAATACCAAAAAACAAAACAAAAGAAAACAACCCCAAACATATAACACTGTAATACGGTAAGATTGAAGAATCTTTTTCTTAAGGGTGGAAGTAATGGTCACATGAAATGTGGGACTGGTGAAATTCTTCACAAATTGCTTCCTTTGACGTTATATATTGAGGATGGAGACTTAAGGAAATCTTAACCTTTCCTTTTTTAAGGAAAATTCCCTACTGTGATTAGTACTCTCTAGGAGCTATAAGAAAATTCAGATATCAGAAACTACATCTTTATCTTATAATATTTTGTGTTATTGGCTTTTCTAGGTGCGACATTATCTGTAGATGTTTCTTGCATGCATGGCCTCTAGTTTTTAATGAATTCAATAGTTTTTCTCCAGAAGAAAAAACTTGAAAATTTTATTTTTTTCTGTCATTACTGATTTTGAAATAAATGAACTTGAACATACCTACTTATCACTTATATTTAGGTTCTATACTCCTGCCAAGGGAGAACATTGCAAAGAGTGTTAACAACTAGAAAACATATAAAAACTGTTTCTGGTCAAGAAGAAAGAACAAATTTAGGAAGACTAAGAAAAAAATATTTCCCTGAATTAGTTGAGAAAAGTACACCTGTTATTCCAAAAGGATGACTAAATGGATTTGGGCAAGCTAAGGGAAGTTTTAAATAAATAGGACTATGAGATTTGTTAAACCTGGGAGAATGTGCATGTTATTAATAAATTAGAGTAGCATAAAATAAGATAAAATAGGTTGCTCTAAACTTTGGTGTGAATAAAATAATATAAATAAGAGTTTCAAAGATGACACATGAGATACGTCAGGGCTCTAGAATTAGAAAGTAGAGCAGAGACTGAAGAAAAGGCTATCCAGAGACTGCCCCACCTAGGGATCCATCCTATCTCCAAACAGCAAAACCAGACTGGTGATGACAAGAAGTATGTGCTGATAGGAGCCTGGTATACGTGAGAGACTATCCCAGAGCCTGATCAATACAGATATGGATGTTCTCAGCCAACCATTGGACTGAGGGTGGGGACCCCAACGGAGAAGTGAGGGGAAGGACTAAAGGAGCTGAATGGTTTTGCAACCCTGTAGGAAGAACAACAATATCAGTCAACCAGACCCCTCAAAGCTCCCAGGGACTAAACCACCAACCAAAGAGTCCATGGGTAGGGGGATTCTTGTCTCCAGCTGGATGTGTAGCAGAGGATTGTCTTATCTGATATCAATGGGAAGGGTGCCTCTTGATCCTGTAGAGACTCGAAGACACAAGGTAGAGGAATGCTAGGGTGGTGAGGCAGAAATGTGTGGGCAGGTGACCACAGCACCCTCATACAGGAAGAGGTCAGGGGCGAGGGGATAGGGGGTTTTGGGAGGGGAAACTGGGAAGAGGGATAGCTTTTGAAATGTAAATAAATAAAATAACCAATAAAGATATTTTTCATTTATTTCCAAATATTTCTGCTTACATATGCTAAACTTAACAGAACAGACTTGCAAAACCAAAGAAAATGAACAAACAAAGAAAAACTTCCAGGTGAACAAGGGAAGACTAGGCCTGAAGTGAATGTAGCATAGATCTGTGTTTAGTTGTAGTTTTATTTCTATCCATGAAAGTTAATACCTTTAAATGTTTCTTCTGCTTCTACCACTCACCTATGTTGGTAGGAGTAATGCAAGCAAATATTGCTTGAAATTAAGTTACATGAATCGAGATCACTTGTTCCTTTACCTGGAAGTAATAATGGACAATTCATTTAAAACTTTCAAAAAGACTTTTAAACTTACTACCATGATTGTAGTGGCTGACTCACTTTCTATTTACATCTGTTTAGATAAAAAAATAATAATTCAAAATATTAGAGAAATCTCATTTTGAAATTGTGATGTGTTTGAGCACTTTTGTATTTAAAAATAGAATTAAGATTATACCAAGTAAAAGAAGAACTTGTGTTTCATAAAGATAACTAGGCTCAGAAGTATAAATTTTGTAGCATTTACAATCAGTAAGAGTCCAATACACACCCCTGTAAACTGTGTGCTGAGGATAATTTTGGAGGCAATTCTACAAAACACAGACGAGGGACACATTCCACTGTTATTCTTTGGAAATTGCACTGAGTTTATAATAGAGTTGATGACAAGACAACACTGATCTCAATTCCAGGCTGTATGCCTCAGCTATATATAAGCATGTGTTCTTTATACATAAGCATAAATTCAGAGATATACAGCTGACATTATTAATATTTATTGATGTGTCATAAAGGACAACTGGCACAAGAAGCAAGTCAGTAGAGTTTTTATACACACAGCCTCTGAGGCCGGATGGCTCGGTCAAACCATTTTTAACAATTTCTGTGCAATATTAGTCAACAGTTCATAACAGAACTTACAAGAAAACTTTTCCTCACAGGATTCCTGTGCAAATATTTATGCCAACTTATTGCAATTAGCATAGAGGTATGAGGTTTAGAACAGAGCATAGAGAGCAGTCATTTCCTCCTGTTCATGTTATGAACATTGTTATTACTATTTTAGCTAGTTGGAGACACAAAAGAATTTGCTTATGCATGCAATATAAGATGTAATGCTAAAAGATCAGTAAGTGTGATGTGAACATCACATGTCACAGGAATACCTCATATACATTTTTTCTCTCCATTAGTATTAGCTATATACCATCTAGATTAGTAATGGGTGCATGTATCCACTTCTTTTAGCTCTAAGACACCATCTGCTGCAGAACTCTGCAGGCTGGCTCAGTCTTTGAGTTCATGTATATAGGTTGTGCTGTGCTTAAAAGGCCTTGTTTCCTTGTTGTCCTCCATCCCTCCTGATTCTTACATTCTTTTCTCCTCCTCTTCTTCAGAGTTTCCTAAGACTTGAGTGGAGAGATTTGTTGGAGATATCCTTTATAAGGCTGAGGGTTCCAAGCTCTCTTACTCTCTATTGTCTTGCTGTTGGTCTCTATATTTGTTCTCATCAGCTGCAAGTAGATTCTCTGATGGTGACTGATCAAGGCACAGACTTTTAGGTATAGAAGAAAGTCATTAGCAGTTACTATACTGCTATGTTCCTTTAGCAAAGCAGTACTATTTCATTTTGCTATAGGTCCCAGGACAGTCTATTCTCAGGTTCTGGGACACTCAGGCAGTATTAAATATGTGTTCCATCTCTTGGAGTTGCTCTTTACTCAAATCTGGTTTTTGTTGGTTACTCCCACAAGCTTTGTGCTATTAATGCAATGTAACTCTTAAAAGAAAGCATTTAATTTGAGACTTGCTTAAAGTTTCAAATGGCTAGCTAGTCCAAGATCCTCATGGGTCGCATGGTGCCAGAAATGTGAGCATGGCACTAGAACAGTAGATTATAGTTTTTGTTGTATCTGAAATATGGAAGAAGAGAGTGAGAGAGTCAATGTGACAGTGTCTGACTTAGGCTTTTGAACCTCAAAGCCCACTCCCAGGAACACACCTCTAACAAAGCTGATTTCTTAATTATTCCTAAAAGGTCCACCAACTGGTAAATAAGCATTTAAATATATCACCCTATAGTGGCTATTCTAATTTGAACCACTACATCTTTCCACACACTTTATGAAAAACTAACTACATGCATATCCCACACTAATTTCTTAAATCTAAATTTTTGCCTGTGGAAATATGCACTAAGTAACTCTAGATAATCATGAACAAGAAAGGAAGAAGAGAAGAGGAGGAACAGGAGGAGGTGAGGGGGAGGAGGAGGGGAGAAACAAGAAAATGAGAAAAAAGTGATGTATAATTTAAATGTTTTAGTTGTTTGCATTTTGCATATATGTATACACACATATGGAGGAATTCAAATCATTATTATTTATAACAGTAGCAAAATTACAGTTATGAAGTAGCAGTGAAAATAATTATATGGTTGGGGATCACCACAAGATGAATAATTGTAGTAAGGAGCACAGCATTATGACAATTGAGAAGCACTAAAATATGCATTACATATATACATACATATGTACATACATATGTACATACATACATACATACATACATATTTTAAAAATTTAATAGACCAAAGAATCTTTCTCATTTAATTTTTGAGGATCAAAGTGAAATAATAGATTGGATTTGCCACAGTAACTTTCAACACTAAAATACATGTGAGATATTAACATATAACTTATAGAACTAATGAATATTGAAGTTAATAAAATATATTGATCATCATAACCAAAGACAGAGTGAATTAATTAGAAACGTTATAGAAAGGGAGGAAATCTGTTGTTACATTGACAACTTTGATTTTTTTAAATTGCATTTTAATCTTAAAGAAAAGATGAAAATAAAAGTTTCATTGGGGTGCCAGGTAATGACGTCTGAAACATGTGCATTGTACATAATCTTTAATCCAGTCATTGCTTGGAGGTTTTAGAAGGATAAGTTGTTCTGTTTTATAGACTCAGCTGTCCATAAAACATGGCATATTTAAACATCACCAAACACCAGACTGAGACTGTGATCCTGAGTTTGTTTTCTCATTTAAATGAAAACTAAAGATGCTGAGTTAGCTGAGAGTATATGAAGTGGAATCAGCTTTTATTATGAAAATATAAAGCACATCTGAAAATTGTTACGGGGTCAATTAAGAGAGAGAAAAAGAGAGAGGGGTAGAGGGTGGGGGAGAGGGAGAAGGAGAAGGAGAGGAAGAGAGACTCCAGAGATTGCGAGGGGTTATCATGACAGAAAAATCTATGCCCCTTGTCTAGATTTTTTTTTAATAAGCCCATGATAGAAACCGGACAGAGACTGGTATCATGTGAGCCTATCTAATTATCTAGGTTACTATGGGCTGAACCAATAGAGAGCCCGTATTTACTTTTCATATCTTCTTGTCCTAGCCAGGGTGATGATCATGTGCTATTTTTGTGCTACTATATGTTCTAGGTGGTGGAAGCTCCTGCTGGTCATCATTGACACTGCATTGTTAGACATTGATCTTGGCAGCATTGCTACCATTCCTCTGTGCAGATGTCTCGAAAGCACTTAATTATACTAAGCTCTCTTGGTTCTCACATAATCGACCTGTAGGTATACTATGTCAGAATAACTTTATCACAATCACCATAATGTTCCTACATTCCTTCCTGATTACCTCATGTCCTGGCTAGCTTTTAGCCAATTTCACACATTACACTTACATGAGGGTAGAGTCGGGGGAGGAGGAGAAGAGACTATGCCTAATCCTGTAGAGACTTGATGCCCTAGAGAAGGGGGATGCCTGACAAGAGGCATTTCCTAGTTGCGGGTCTCTGTTTTAATTCTTATCTCCTGCAGGAGGAAGTTTTTCTGATGATGGCTAAGAGTAAATATCATCTATGGTTATAGCACAATGTCATTAAAGGTTTTTTCTTTTCCCATACTCATTTGGCAAAATAAAAAAAAAATAGTATTTGTAGAGAGCCGTGGAAAGCAGAGACAGCTCTGGCAAGCCGATGCTCTCACAAGTTCTGTAATTTACTGTCTTTGTGTAAGGGGAAAGCGCGCGAAGTCACAAGCCCTTCCCGGGGCATATAGGATTTTATGGGCAATTAACCAACCAGATATGTACACATCACTCCAGGGGGTATTTAACCAGGACCTTCTCAGGGCTCGGGGTCTTTCTCCCAGCCGGTTTCCACCAGCCGGCCCTTTTCCAGCGGGTCTTTCCTCTATAACATCGTAATAAAGATCTGCTGAAGAACTTTGGTGTCTGTGTTATCTCGCTGGCGAGGGCACGCCACTGACATAAGTGGTGCCGAAACCCGGGAAATTCGAAGGTACCCTGCGGAGAAAAGGTCCTCCCATCCGGAGTTAAACTTCAAAGGACTGCAGTGGAGAGCAGAATCAGAGAGGTATGGTTAATCCTGAATCTTTTCATATTTCCACTAAATCACAAGCTGTAGTGGAAGCGTTTGCTATCCTAGTGCCGGCTTTCATCTTATTTCTCCTGCTGTTGTATTGCTTTCACCAGTACGCCTGCTAAAATCTTGCCGCTTGAGCTGGCCCCGCCCCCCTTCTAGTAGCCGTTTCGGGCCGCTGAGTTTCAGCAGGCAAGTGAAAAGTTGGTCCTGCCCCTTCCAGCAGTTTTTTCAATCCGGTGCGGTTTTTCCAAGGCAAGAGAAACTTCGTTCCGCCTCTCCTTTAGCTGCCTTGAGGCGGCGGGTTTCAGCGAGCAGACAGAGCTTTGATCCCGCCCCCTGCCAGGTGCTGCTTCAGGCAGTGGTTTTTACAAGCAGGCAGAGGCTCCGCATAATTAATTAGCCGTGAGTGAGCTACAGAGCTTTTCCCAGAGAGTCAGATTCTCCCAAAGATAACAGAACAGCATGGGGTCCTCACAGTCAGTGGTGATGGGGCTGCAGACTCTCCTGGGGCAGCACAAACTGAAAGTTTCTGCTCACACACTGGAGAACTTTGTCAAAGAGATAGACTGAGTTGCGGCTTGGTATGCTCGCACAGGAACGCTGACGCTCGCCTCCTGGGACAGGCTGGAGCAGGATCTAATTAAGGAAGAGCAAAATGGGAAGTTGAGGCCAGGCACACGCCCATTGTGGAAATTGATACGGTCATGCTTACAGGATCAAAAATATAGCTCAGCTATTGTGGCGAGTCAGGAGATACTGAAAGAGATTCAGGATAGAAACCTACCGGAAACTGAATCTGGAGAAGCGCTTACAAGCTCAAATGGAAGCTTGTGTAGACATGTCTACAGAAATTCCCCAGACATTGGATCTGCGGGAGGGAAAGAGAGGCCGAAGGGGTCTCTGGGAGAGTCTTTTACGAAGGAAAAGCCTCTATATCCAGTAGAGGAATTGCAAAATTTGAAATTATATGAATATGAATCGGGGAGGTCTGGTTCCTCCAAGTGGGAACCAGAGAGAGAGGGAAAAATAGTCCGTTATGAGGCGGAAGGAGATGAAGAAGTAGTCCTCTTTGAGGCAGAAGGATTCCATTCACGTGGGCGGCTGCAGCCGCAGAGTAGAGAACAAAGGGAGGCGGGGATTAGAAAGCGCACGCTTACAGCTCCCCCGCCCCCCTGGAATTCCCAGGCAGCACTCCCTGCTGCAATTTTGAGCGCACCGCCGCCTTATGCAGACAAGCGCGGTGCAACCACCTTCCTTTCAGAGGAAGATAAAAAGAAAATGTTTCAAGCTTTTCCAGTGTTTGAAACTCCAGAAGGAGGTAGTATTCACGCACCAGTAGAATATACTGCGATTAAAGAACTTGCTGAATCAGTTCAGAAGTATGGGGTTGATGCAAATTTTACGATTATGCAATTAGAGAGACTAGCCACTATGGCAATGACCCCAAGCGATTGGCAGAATACAGTGAAAGCTGCCCTCCCTAACATGGGACAATATATGGAGTGGAAGGCCCTGTGGCATGACTCCTGTCAGACACAGGCAAAAGCCAATGCTAACATAGAAGGCAATCAGAGACAATGGACATTTTATCTGCTAACAGGACAGGGGCAATATGTTAATGATCAGGCAAATTACGACTGGGGAGCCTATGCCCAGATCTCTGCTGCCGCTATTAAGGCATGGAAAGCCCTTTCAAAAAAAAGGAGAAGTAGGTGGACACCTAACAAAGATATTACAAAACCCCCAGGAGTCATTCTCAGAGTTTGTTGCTAGGATGACAGAAGCTGCAGGCAGGATTTTTGGAGACCCAGAGAGAGTCAAACCACTAATAGAACAGTTAGTATATGAAAATGCTTCACCAGAATGCCAGGCAGTAATTACCCCTAGAAGAAACAAAGAGTTAATGGATTGGATTAAAGTTTGCAGGGGGATTGGAGGCCCGCTGACTAACGCTGGTCTCGCTGCAGCTATCTTACAAAGCCAAAGCAGCTCAAATCCTGGCAGCCATAAAATATGTTATAACTGTGGCAAATTAGGTCATTTTAAACGAGAGTGCCGTGCTACCACACAGAAAAGATGGAGACTTTGCAATAAATGCAAGAGAGGTTATCACTGGGCTAATGAGTGTTGCTCAGTCAAAGATATTCAAGGAAGGCTTATTCAACATGATCCCCCACTATTGGAAAGAGAGGAAAGTAATAAAAAAAAACAGAATTCTGGGCCCAAAATCCCAGGGCCCCCAAAAATATGGGATACAAGCCTGCAGCTGGGAGACACCTCTAACTGCAGAACGACAAAGGGATCTGCAGGGTTAGACCTCCGCGCCAAATCCCAATACTTACTAATGCCACATGAGGGCGCACAGCTTGTTTCAGTTAACTTCAAAGGTCCCCTGCCTGAGAATAGTGTTGGGCTTATTCTAGGCCGCTCTTCTCTAACATTGAAAGGACTTGTGATTCATCCTGGTGTAATAGACCAAGATTATACAGGAGAACTTCAGGTTCTCTGTTCTTGTCCACAAGGCATATTTTCTATTTCCCCTGGAGATAGAATTGCTCAATTGGTTATTCTTCCAAGTTTACATAATTGCTTTCCATCCGGGTGCCTAGGGACACCAATGGACTTGGTTCTTCAGGAACTGATTTTGCTCACCTGGTAGTTGATCTTAAAACTAGACCTACTTTACAATTAACAATAGAAGGGAAATATTTTACAGGAATTCTAGATACGGGAGCTGATAAAAGTATTATTTCCTCTAATTGGTGGCCTAAGGCATGGCCAGTTACACAATCCTCCCACTCCTTACAGGGGTTGGGGTATGAGGCCAGTCCTGCAATCAGTTCACGTTCCTTGAATTGGCAAACACCAGAGGGTCAGACAGGAAGTTTTACATCCTATGTGCTTCCTCTCCCTGTTAACCTCTGGGGAAGAGACATTTTACAAGACTTGGGACTGACACTAACTAATGAGTATTCACAACAAGCCATGGAAATTATGAGAAAGATGGGATATAAGGAAGGAAAAGGCCTTGGCAGATGAGAACAAGGAAGATTAAGCCCAATATCACAAGAAAGTAATACAGGAAGACAAGGTCTGGGTTTTCACTAGTTGCCATTGAGGGTTCATTGCCCATACCCTGGCTTACAGAGGAGGCCGTATGGGTACCTCAGTGGCCATTATCCTCTGAGAAATTAGAGGCCGCTACTAAATTAATTGAAGAACAAGTTAAAAATGGTAATTTAGAACCTTCTACTTCTCCTTGGAATACACCTATTTTTGTTATAAAAAAGAAATCAGGAAAATGGAGACTTCTCCATGATCTAAGAGCAATTAATGCACAGATGCAATTGTTTGGCTCAGTCCAAAAAGATTTACCCTTGCTTTCTGCCTTACCCAGACAATGGAGGATAATAATTATAGATATTAAAGACTGCTTCTTCTCCATTCCCCTACACCCACAAGACAGACAAAGATTTGCGTTTACATTACCTGCTATTAATCACCTTGAACCTGATAAGAGATATCAGTAGAAAGTTTTGCCTCAAGGCATGGCCAATAGTCCTACTATGTGCCAGCTATATGTACAAATGGCCCTTGAACCTGTTAAAAAACAATTTCCTACCCTACTTTGGATTCATTTTATGGATGATATTTTAATATGCCACAAGGAGTTGGGCATTTTACGGAGATCATATCTCTTATTAATTGCTGTATTAGAACAATGAGGTCTACATATTGCCACAGAGAAGGTTCAACTTTCAGAAGTTGGTTCCTTTTTAGGGACAGTTATTTATCCTGAGAAAATAGTTCCTCCAAAACTAGAAATTCCCAGAGATCATTTGCACACCTTAAATGATTTTCAAAAATTATTAGGTGATATAAATTGGTTAAGACCATTCTTGAAAATTCCTTCTGCTGAATTGAAACCTTTGTTTGATATCTTGGAAGGAGATTCTCATATTTCCTCACCAAGAACACTAACACTGGCTGCAAACCATGCCCTGCGATTGGTGGAGGATGCCCTACAAGAAGCTCAGCTAAAACGTATTGATGAGACCAAAACCTTTAATTTGTGTGTCTTTAAAACCAGACGTTTACCAACTGCTGTGTTATGGCAGGATGGGCCCTTATTATGGATCCATCCCAATGCATCTCCTGCAAAAATTATTGAATGGTACCCAGATGCAGTCGCTCAGCTTGCCCTTCGAGGATTAAAAGCAGCTGTCACTCATTTTGGAAGAGAGCCTAAAGTTTTAATACTGCCTTATACTGAACATCAGGTTCAAATATTAACTGCTACCTCTGATGTTTGGGCAGTGTTAGTTACTTCCTTTAATGGCCAAATAGACAATCACTATCCTAAACATCCTATTTTACAATTTGCCTTAACTCAAGCCATTGTATTTCCACATATCATATCTCAAGAACCACTCCCAGATGGGGTAGTGGTATATACAGATGGGTCAAAAACAAGAATAGGTGCCTATGTAGTTGATAATAAAGTCACTGCCAAACAATACCATGAAACTTCACCTCAAATTGTAGAATGCTTGGTGGTACTGGAAGTCTTAGAAACCTTTCCAGGCCCCTTAAATATTGTATCTGATTCTCTTTATGTGGTAAATGCAGTTAAAGTCTTGGAAGTTGCTGGATTAATTAAACCATCTAGCAAGCTTGCAGAAGTTTTTCAAGAGATTCAATCTATCCTGGTTAATAGGAGACATCCTGTCTTTATTACACATATTAGGGCTCACTCAGGTCTACCAGGTCCAATGTCTCATGGAAATGACCTGGCAGATCGAGCCACAAAGTTGATTACTATTGCCTTATCCTCAAAGTTAGACTCAGCCAAAGATTTTCACAAAAAATTTCATGTGACAGCAGAGACATTACGTCGTCGGTTTGATATATCTAAAAAGGAAGGTAGAGATATAGTTACTCAATGTCAGAATTGCTGTCAATTTTTACCAGTGCCTCATGTGGGAATTAATCCAAGAGGAATTCGACCATTACAGATTTGGCAAATGGATGTTACTCATGTCCCATCTTTTGGGAGACTTCAATATTTACATGTTTCTATTGACACCTGTTCTGGAATTATTTTTGCCTCCCCGTTATCGGGAGAAAAGGCAACACATGTTATCCAGCATTGCCTTGAGGCCTGGAGTGCTTGGGAAAGCCTAAAATTCTCAAAACCGATAATGGACCAGTGTATACTTCTCAGAAGTTTGGACAATTTTGTTGCCAAATAGAGGTGACTCACCTGACAGGTCTACCATACAATCCTCAAAGACAAGACATTATAAAATGGGCTCATCGTACTCTTAAATCTTATCTTTTAAAACAAAAAGGGGGAGTCGAGGAGGCTCTACCCTCAGTGCCACGAGTCACCGTTTCTATAGCACTCTTTGCTCTCAATTTTTAATTTTGGACAGTCAGGGCCATTCGGCTGCTGACCGTCATTGTTTAGAGCCTGATAGGCCAAAGGAGATGGTCAAGTGGAAGGACGTCTTGACCGGACAATGGAATGCCCCGGATCCTATATTAATAAGATCCAGGGGAGCTGTCTGTGTTTTTCCACAGGAGGAAGACAATCCATTCTGGCTACCAGAGCGACTGACGCGAAGGCTCGTGACAACTGAAGATGACCCCCCGAAAAATTCATCTGCAGATGCTTCCAGTCCTAATTTGGATCCTCCAGAATTGGGTTCCTAGTATATGGGAGAACAACGATGGGCTATATTATCTGCTTTTCCTAAACCCATATCTGTTAGATATGATGCCATGGTGTTTCCAAGATTTCTTACAACTAATAGAACCATGGGGCTACCTTATCTTCCCTATGATAAAACGCAGGACCCCCTGGGAGAAAATCGTTCCTTGCCTGAACGCGGTTCTCTCTGTTTTCAGTTTACTGAGACAGGAAACTGTATAACTCTCTCGAAGAGAACCTTGGAGTGGTTTTATGAAAAGAGAAGCTGGGTTAAATTAACCACTAAAAGGAATGATAATGAAAAGGACAATAGTTATGTCAAAGAGTTCTCACAGTCCTTTTTGCAACCAGCAATTTGGATAGATGGAACATTTTTATCACCCAAACTTATTGATGGAGAGCATCCTCGTCAACCTAAGGTCTCTCCCTTTTGTAGTCTAGAAGATGAGGGAGTTGTTCTGCCCTGGTCTGATTGTCAATCCAGAGTAACACGATGGGCAGATACCAATGAAACTTTTTCCTTTTCACCCAATACGTTGGGAGATCCTGGAGCTGACGCGGTAATGAGAAAGGGTCCTTTTCTACAGAGCGTTAGTATGAATCCTTTTCACAAATGGCTACTCTGTGGAGTTAATGGCAGTTGTACCGACCTCAACTCGCTAGCCTTTCTCCAGGGCGGAGCGACAGGAAGAACATCCTTTACAGGAGTTATTATGGAACTATGGTGAAACAGAGTGCAGATCCGATCCCTCAGTTGACAAATCCTATTCAGTTAATTACTGGAGTTAACAAGATTATTGTAAATCAAACAGTATTTTCACCTACACCAGTGTGTGTTTTTCCACCCTTCTTGTTTATTCTTTCCAATTCCTCATTTGAAAAATGCACTAATGATTCGTGCATGATGTCTCAGTGTTGGGGTGTTGGACAAGCTAAACGTGCCATGGTTGCCAGAGTGCCACGATGGGTTCCTGTTCCTGTTGAAACACCCTCTACTCTATCATTATTCAGACAAAAAAGAGACTTTGGCATAACTGCAGCCATAATAACAGCGATATCAGTCACTCCCATTGCAGCTACAGCTGCTGGGATTGCTATGACAACCAAAGTCCAAACAGCAGCAGCCTTAAATCAGCTGTCTGCTACAGTGACAGAGGCAGGCAACTTCCATACTTCTGCTAATGCTGAATTGAAAGGCGGATTGATGATTGTTAATCAGCGCCTAGACTTGGTAGAAGAAAGGATAGATATCCTTTTTCAATTGGCACAATTGGGATGTGAAAGAAGTCTGGGAGCACTCTGTATTACTAGTGTTCAATATGAAAACTTTACTCGAGCAGCTAATTTGTCCAGACAATTGTCTCATTACCTAGCAGGAGAATGGTCAGAAGGATTTGATGAACTTCTCGAGAAGTTGCGAGCAGCGGTGGCAGCCATCAACTCAACGCGTGTGGACATTTCGCTGACTGAAGGACTCTCCACCTGGATCTCTTCAGCCTTCTCTTTTTTTGAAGAGTGGGTGGGAGTAGGCCTGTTTGGTACAACCCTGTGTTGTGGATTAGTGTTCATACTCTGGTTGGTTTGCAAGCTCAGAGCTCAACAAAAACGTGACAAAGTCATGATTACCCAAGCACTTGCAGCGTTAGAACAAGGTTCATCTCCCGAAATCTGGTTGTCTATGCTAAAGAAATAGCCAGCAAACAGATCCTCAGCTACTGCACCCCAAGGGCTCAGCCCATTGCACTGGGTCAGTGAGGAGTTTTAGCCTGACTGGTCCTTGTCTGTGTAGCTCTGGTACCTGAATTTTGAGACAAACAGCCCTTGCACCTCTAGGAGGTGACTCCATTGCACAGGGATGGGTGTTTGCATCTCTCTCGGTTTCCCCTAGCCTTTGCACCCAGAGGACTTGTTTCCATTGCACCTGGTAAGGTAGGAGAGACTGTATCAAACTATTAGTCCTTGATCGCTTATTCCCCCATAATGGAATTTGCTTGATCGGGCTTGAGTTTGAGTTTTGATTGGTACCATGCCAGATAGAGCAAGGACAGCTCTATCTTTTTGTCTCCAGGCCAGCTGCCATTGGTCCCAACGACGGGAATAGGTTGATGCCATATGCCAGAGGTACACCAGGTGGTGTGAGTTTACCCCATGACGGGCATTACGAGTGGCCACAACCTGGGTCGCACGTTCAGAGAATGCCAGGTGTGGGTGCGCAACCCTCGTAGCCTAAGACAGGGAGCTCACCATTCTTTGGTGCTGGCTATAGAAGAACGTCAACTAGCCTAAGACACGGGAAATGGCCAGTGCCTGTGATTCTCATTTAAAACAAAAAGGGGGAGATGTAGAGAGCCGTGGAAAGCAGAGACAGCTCTGGCAAGCCGATGCTCTCACAAGTTCTGTAATTTACTGTCTTTGCGTAAGGGGAAAGCGCACGAAGTCACAAGCCCTTCCCGGGGCATATAGGATTTTATAGGCAATTAACCAACCAGATATGTACACATCACTCCAGGGGGTATTTAACCAGGACCTTCTCGGGGCTCGGGGTCTTTCTCCCAGCCGGTTTCCACCAGCCGGCCTTTTTCCAGCGGGTCTTTCCTCTATAACATCGTAATAAAGACCTGCTGAAGAACTTTGATGTCTGTGTTATCTCGCTGGTGAGTGCACGCCACCGACAAGTATTTAAGTTCCCATAGACCTATGGCCTTTCCTGTCACAAGTTCTTAGCTATCTAAGCAGTGTCATGCCAGTCATGCCAGATATATGTTTCATCCCAAGAAATAAGCCTTAAATCCATTGAGAGAATTGTTGATAACTCTCACATCATGGGTGCTACTCTTTTACCAGCATGACTTGTAGGCAGGTAAATGTTGTACATCATAGAAGTTGTAGCTGAATTAGTTTCTTATTTTCTCTTCTTGTAGCAAGCGTACTTTTCTAACAGCATACTTTCTAATACCATAATCAATAATCAGTAGGGATAAAGGCTACAGATACACATCAGCTAGACTTCATGTTCAATGAGACACACAGGTATGGCCTACAGTAATAGGTATGTATCATTAGTTTGTGAGAATACCCAATAGTCTTGGCAATAATAGGCTGATTCTTGACTGGGTCCTATTGGAATCTTCTGAGTACAAGGCCATGTATTTTCTCAGTGGTGCACCATAATATTCAACATAGCAAGCAGCAATATAAGCTGAAATATGATCCTGACCCATTTTAGCATAGGCTCTGTCCAGTTCTTGTGCTATTCTAGATTCCTTCGAGAACTCTCCTTTAGATATGTTTACTGAAGTTGGAGATTAACATATAGACATGACCTTGACCAACAAAATTCATTCTAAAGTTTTACTTGAGTGTGCCATCTGTACTGGACTATATAGAGTAAAGTATCAGGCAAATAATCTCCAATTTCTGTTCAATAGTCATAAATAGTGTCAATGAAACTCAGTCCTGTTCTCTAGGATCAGATCTCTGAGCCATGCTGGAATAGGTTTACAGGCCCCATCAGTGAGGTTTGTCTCATTTAGATGTTCATCAGTTTCTATTAGATATTTATTCTCTTCACTGCAGAGCTTGACCATGGACTCTGATACAAAATTGTGGGCCATTTCTTCTGCCCTGCTCACAAGAGAGCACCATACCAACTGGTACAATGGTGACTCAGTTTGGTGAGGATTAAAAGGTCTTTCTCTCTGCTGATTGATATAGTCATGTTCAATAGGCCCAGTCTGTAGATACTAACCCAGAAATGGGAATTGTGGGACTGTTGCTGACTACTGGGTTGTACAGTGAAATGTCTCATACTAAATTACAACTTGAAAATTTGTTAGACGTCTTTTACTCAAAGTAGAAGTTGTCTTTTTTAATGGATGATCGGTTTAATGTAGAATCCTCTATCTTTCATATATCCCTAATAGTCTTTTTCTAATATCAAGCATGGTGTCTTTCATCTGTTTTTCCTCCACTGTTTTGGTGGTAATATGGTGAGTGATTTCATCTTTGTGTGTCTATAGAGAGTAATTTCTGGAGGATTTTATGCAGTCACCATCTTTCTTAGCCAATTTTCTTAGGACAATTAAAATCATTTTTCTTCATCAACAGGTCCATACCCTTACATTTAAGTTTATCTACTAATTAAGTATTAATTAAATATATGAAGTGAAAGCCTGAAAGATATGATAATCATATAAAACCAGGGCTTTGCTCAGCAGAATAGTATTAGCAGCATCCCTTAAAGCCTGCATATAAATAAAGAACTTAGATTATATTTCTAGTGGATATGGTTTATTATGAATTATTTTCTTATGAAATAATTTATTAAAACATAAGGAAAAATAATTTTCAATAGATGACTTCCTACAGGCAAATTCTTCCACTTGATCTCACTGTAAAATAGAATGCAAAAATAGTATTAAGAATGTATTCATTGGGGATAACTCTTCACAACCCATGATCTGCATTATGACCTGTTGTGTTTTTTTTGTAATGGTTGCTATTTGCTGTAAATGAATGTTTCTTTGAAGAGGGCCAAGAGCTCCACTTCTCTGTGGATATGAGTACATCTTGGTTTGGTGTCTGCATATGGGTTGGTTCCCCAGGTGGGGCAGACATTATTGCTGATGCTAAGAAATGCTTGCTGACAGGAGCCTGATATAGTTGTCTCCTGAGAGGCTCTACCAGAACCATACCAATACAGATGCAGATGCTGGTAGCCAACCATCAGACTGAACATGGGGACCCCAGTGGAGGAATTAGGGGAAGGACTAAAGGAGCTGAAGGGGTTTACAATAGGAAGAACAACCATATCAACCAACTAGACCCCCCAGAGCTCCCAGGGACTAAACTACCAACCAAAGAATATACATGGCTCCAGCTGCATATGAAGCAGAGGCTTGTCTTATCTGGCATACATGGGAGGGGAGGCCCTTGGTGATGGCCCTGCTTAGGGGAATGGTAGAGTGGTGAGGCAAGAGTGGGTGGGTAGGGGAGCACCCTCATAGATGCAGGGGTAAAGGGAAAGGGATGGGAGTTTGTGGAGGGGAAACCAGGAAGGGGATAATGTTTGAAATGTAAATAAATAAAATACACCCCCCCCAAAAAAAAGAGTATGTCTTAAAGTGCAGTTAGGAATGATGCTGGTCTAGTACAGTGATGGTGGTAGTAGATTCTTTTCTAAGATCCATGACTCCAAGGTAGTTATTTGGTTACTAGTACCAACTATCAAGGAATTCCTCCCTCCAGTAAGTCAAATGAGATAGCTGCTTGTTACTGCCAAGACATGAGAACCACTACTGCAAACTTAGAGCTATATTGTCATACTAGACATTGTGCCTAAACAAGACCTGAAAATGATAATATCCTGAATGCAGAAAGAAAAATCTCACTGAATCCCTTCCCCAGACAATGAACTACAGACTACTAATAACTGTTGAGAGCAGGAGAATTATCTTCTTTAATGGATGAGCCCCCTAATTGGTTACTCAAAACACAGTTGTCAGCTGTAATATCATAAACACAGAGCAACAACAAACAGACTGACCATGTTGTATTTATATATTTATATGTATGTCATAATAGTAATCAAAAGAGGCCATCAAATTTAGAGGGAGCGAGAGGAAAATATAGGGGGAGGGGAGATTTTAATCACAAATTTTAATAAAAATAGAAGAGAATAGTTTAAAGAGAAAAGAGTGAATTATATGCCTTTGGTTTAAGGTAACTCAGAAGGTTTTCATATATCATTGTTCAACTTGTTAGGGAATGAGTAGATAATCTTGCTTGTGTATGGATTATATTTGTGGATTGTAGCCTAGAATTTAATGGCGCTCATACAATTAGTTTTGTGAATATAGCCATAGAAGAGGTGAAGAAATCTGATTAGGGAGCTTTGAAACCCATACAAATTATTTTATTTGGCTTTGATTTTCATATAACATATATTTGGAAAACAGTCGCCATTTAGAAAACATATATATTTAAAATTACTTCATCTTGAAGATTATTTCAAAAGTTGAAAGAAAATTATACAAAGAAATATTTAATTAACTTTTGAATTTATTAATAAAAATTAAATACACAGACCTACAAGCCTACAATATGAAGAGAGTGAGAAACTCTGTAATACTCAGCCCTAAATGGGATACTTCCATCAAATCCTTCCTCCTCACAGGGTTAAAGTCCCTTCCCACAGCACACATAGTCACTCACAAAAGAGTTGGTGGACTGAGTTTAGGAGCCTGGTTATTGTTATGCAGAGTCCAATATTCCTGGGAGGCCTGCTCTTGACTGAAAAGAAAGGTAGGAATAGTGGAGGGGGAGGGAGAAGGTGTAAGGGACAAGGGAGGATATTAGGTAAGGTATCTGGATGGACTGGGAGGAGAGGAGGAAGGGAAAACTGCCAGGACTGTAATGTATGAGAAGGAAAGAAAAGCTAGAAGGGATGAAATACATCAAGAAAAAACAGTCTCTAAATCAACTTCTCAACATCCATATGAGCTCATAGGTATGGAGTCAGCATGCAGGGCCTCTGCATATATATTATGACTGCCAGGATTTTTTTGTTTTGTTTTTGTTTTTTGTCTGTTTGTTTTTGTTGTTTGATTTTCATTTGTCTTGTTTTGTTTTAATAATTTTATTTATTTACATTTCAAATTACATCCCCCTTTCCCAGTTTCCCTTCCTCTCCTACCCTTTTCCTCTATGAGGCTGCTCCTCATTCCCACATCACCACTCTAGCATTCCCCTACATTGGGGCATCAAGCCCCCAAAGGAAGAGCTAGGGAAGGACTGAAGGAGCTGAAGGGAATTGCAACTCCATAGGAAGAACAATAGTAACTAACCAGATCATTCAGAGTTCCCAAAGATGAAACCACCAATCTAAAGGAATACCTGGAGGGATTCTTTTGTTTTGTTTTGTTTTGTTTTTAATGGGATTCCTGACTGTGTAAACTAGTAAGTCTCTGATTCTTTGCCTTCTCTTGGGTCTTTTCCTTTTGTCTTTCTATCTTGTCCAACTTTTCTGTGATAGTTTTTGTTCTTATCTTATTATATTTTGTCTTGTTATGCTTGGTTTTTAGCTTTTAGAAGTCTGTTCTTTTCTAATAGGAGACTGATGGAAAGTGAAATCCGATAGGAGGGAGATGGGTATGAATAAGTACTTATTCAATTTTATGTGGCTTTGTATTTACATAGCTTGAATTAAATTATGTTTAGAGCATACTTATTTTGCTTACTACAACTATATGATTATATTAAGGATAACTAAAATTATTTATTAATAAGCTGTATAAGCTGTAGAGATGATTTAGTGGATAAGAGTACCTTCCTCATTTCCAGAGGACATAAATGGCATTACCAGCACCTTTGACAGCTGACAAACATCTAGAACTCCAGCTCCAGTTGAGGAAATATCATTATTTGACTGCTGTTGGCACTTAAAACATGTGGCATGTACTTATGAACTGATTATATGTATATGCATAGATAGATAGATAGATAGATAGATAGATAGATAGATAGATGAAGAATATGTATCCATCGTCTATCTATCTATCTATCTATCTATCTATCTATCTATCTATCTATCTGAAAATAAGGTACAGACAAGTTTCACATCACCTAGAGGCTTTAGAAATCTGCTGGAACAAGGTGCTAAGCATACCAGAGCCAAGGCACAGTCTATTGAATCTTATGGAGTTCTACATATTGCAGCTACTCAGACAAGCTGTGAACTCAGGGTCAGGACCAGATTTAGTATTAGATTTTATCCATGGGAGTACAAGAATTTCCATATTTTGGCAGTCCTATAGTAGTTTAGGAACCAATGTTGATACCAAATCTGATCCTTGTTAAAACATGTGGTAACTGCTACAACTCACAGAAGTGGATGCAGACTTAGGTAGAAGGCCATAGTTTACCCAAATCAATACCTGACTCCCAGATACAAGTCTACAAGCTTACAGTCATGTGATTTTAACAAAGAAGTGGGAACATCTTTAGCAAACACTGATGGGAAAACTGGCTATCTGTTTACAAAAGAGTGAATCTTGATCTTTTTTTTAAGCTACATGCAAAGCAAGTCCAAACAGATCAGAGATCTCACTTAGTATTAGATGGGAAGCTTGGAAGTTTCTTTAAGGAGTATGAAATAAATTTAGGATTGGTTGGGTAAGTATTTTCTGAATAGATATCTAGTTGTCTATGCAATAAGATCAATAACCAACAAGTGGGACTTTGTGAAATTAAAGTCTTCTCACTGCAAAGGAAACTGTTGACCAATGGAAGAAGCACCTTTCAGAATGGGAAGGAAGTTGTCAGCTACACATCTGACAGAGGACATATGTCTAAAATATTTAAGAAATTAAAACGTTAGCCAACAATAAAATAACAACAACAAAAATCCAGTTTAAAAGAGAGATATGAAATAGAATTTTCAAAAATGAACTAAAAATGACAAATAAAGGTTTTAAAAAATTTTTAACTATCCTAAGCCACTGGTGGGTAAGAGGGATAGACTATTTTATAATTTCATCTTATGTCAGTTAGAATGGCTAAAATCAGGAAAATAAAAGGTGGGTCTGGAGTGATAGTCCTGTGGTTAAGATCAGTGGATATTCTTGCAGAGGATCCAGGTTTGAAGGTACCCCATATACTTCCCGTTGATTTTACTCTTAGTTGCCTATCAGAATTCATTGTTGGAACCTATTGCTGAAGATGCCATAAGCACAGATCACAAAACATTAAGAAATCATGTTGTTACTGACTACAGAGCTTGCCTTTTGCCAGCTAGCTAACATACTACTAGAAGGTGTTGTGAAGGAGGTCAGGGTATGTCATCAACTGTCTTAGTTGTCAGTCTTGTGGATGTTAATAATGACTGGCATAGCCGTGATGGTATGGATGTTATAGGAATAACAGAATACTTTCTGATTAGATTTAAAGCATACATCACATGAGAAGTGATATGCATAGTACTGCGTATCTGGCAAAGAGCTCATGGTTAGGGAGCTCACAGGCCTTGGGAGTAAACCTGTTACTATGATTTTGGTCATAGCTTTAGATTTCCTCATAACTGTATATTTATCTCTAGATTAATGCGCTTTTCAGAGTTCAAAAGAAAGAATTCTTTGTGCAGTGGATGGTTGTGGGAATGCATAATGTTATCCTGGTTCATGGCTGGGCATGTGCCTAGAACCCTGAGACTCTAAGTGAGAACTGGCAGGAGTTCAGCACACCCCCAGAACCCAGGGTCTTGAAAAGCAGTCTGGTCTCCATAGAAATGCATTGTTCAGCCAAGTAGGCCATTACAACCTTCCCAAAGTGCACAGATAGAGGGTGTGACTAGAGGCCTCAGGCCCTAGGGATTTACATACTAATGAAGGCCATAGGGCAGAGCAAATTAAGCATGCTTCCCCAGATCCTCCCCCTTTCTCCCTCCCTATATAACTTGGGACTACCCTGAGTTTTACAGGGGTACTTCCAGATACATTCACCATCTGCCATGACAATAAACCCTTTTGGAACCAAGGACTTCCACATGTCATTGGGGCCTGCTGCTACCAAAGCCTCTAGGCCGCTTGAACTTTAGACGTTCCTCCTGCATGTGGGATCCGCCACGCAGTGTGGAAACCCACTGGGACCCCACAGCTGCGGCCTCTATTTTTCCCCACAGATGATGGTTATTGCAGAAACTCCCAGTTGGTCAGTGTATAGAACTAAAGTGATTGCCAAGTACTCAGCCACAAATGAGACATTTATTAGATTGAGAGACTCACTGAAATTGTGGCTACTTGCCGAAAACATGGACAAGATCATTGAAGTCTGCTTTCCAATGTGGAAATAGAAGCAAATGTATCAACCAGACCCTTAACTAAGTAGCTATAGAATGTTGATGCTTTCTGGATTTTATTTGATGATTATTGCTGTTAGTTCAACCAAACTCCAGTGATTTGTGCACACCCAGAATTTCATGGAAAGTACAAAGTGGAGTTAATTAAAAATAAAGGGAAATAACATTTGGTTGGTTGATCAGGAGGTTGGGGTATATCTTGGGAGGAGTTAAGAAAAGTTGGGAGTGAATATGTTCAAAATATATTGTGTCAAACTGCTAAAGAATTAATAGATTATGCATTCAAAGTGAAATAAAACATTCCAATGGATATTCAGCATATTCACATTTATTATTATTGAATTTTTATTGTACATTGTTTACTAAAAGCACATTGCTTTAATATGTCTGATATTGAGGCATTAGACAAAATTCATCAATATTATGCCAATTAGCCTTTGTAAAATTTCAAAATCAGAATAATAAATTTTGCATATAGTAGGTACAAGAGTAAATGAATCATGCCTGTTATGTTGGTAGAATTTGAAACAATTCTGTTTAGTAAATTCTGATACTGAATTTGTGAGTCTAACAGTATGGTATTACTTAAATTTTGTAGCAGGTTTCTTGTTTCAGTTGTCTTCATTTTGTTCCTGAAAAAAAGTCAATATCTTTACAGTATCCTTAAAATATTTGGCACAACACATTATTTGTGGTATCCAGGTAAGACAGATCTCTGAATTAATGTTTAGGAATCATTCCTAGTAAAACTTAATTTCATATAAATATTGCCTCTAATTATCATTATTTAATGTCAGTGTTTTAAGGTCTTTTGTATCCTCCTTTTTAATGTAGATAGATGTTGTATCTTTCTTTTGAACCTGGTTATAAAATCTGTGCTCTGAAGTTCCATGTTTTTCTCCTTTTTGTTACTCAGTTCTATCAACATGAGACATATGTCCCAAATAGAGTAAGTCAACAATGTTGATCTTTATTTCTGAATCTGTCACTGTATGCTCCAAAGTTTCTATCTCAAAACAAGTATAAAATATATTTAGTTTAGTTCCTTTCATCTTATTTCTCAGGGCAGGCTTCTCTAACACCCTTATGACATTATTCCAAATCTACTTCCTCTTGATCTTTTGATTGATGTTTGCCTTTCTTTTATAATTGTTTTGTTCTTTCCTTAATAGTAGTAGAAATACAGGAAGATATGATATTGTGTTGGATCGTTTGAGGAAATATTTTGTGTTAAACAACAGGAAAAGAATGAATCATTAATTTTATGAGAATTATAGTAGCAAGGGATTATGAGAAAATGAGCTAACTTAAGAAAGAAATTAAATTTGGGAACATAATATTTCAAGGGTCAGTAGTCTATTTGAGTGAGAAGTAAGTAAATAGTTGAAGTATATAATTAGAGGAATATGGTACAAGACTTTCACAGTAAAGAAGAGGGAGTATTTTTACTGTCTCCTTTAAAATGAGAAATCTCTGAAAGATTTAGACTAATAAAAAAATAGATGAAATAAAACTCTGAGGATCTACATTTATGTTGCTCAATGGACGTTATATGCCTTAAAAGAGCCTGGTGACTGGCAGTGGCTTTAAAGGCAGATACAATGTAATTTCCATTTGGCATAATATTTTTAAATTTTTTATTGAAAAGAGATTCTTTTCTCATATAATATATCCTGATTACAGTTTGCCATCCATTTATGCTTCCAAGTTCCTCCCCACCACCCCTTCCATCTGGGTTGACTACCTTTCTGTCCTTGATAAAACAAAACAAACCATAACAAAAATCAAAACAGAAACCAGGCTTCTAAAATTCTAAGAGATAATAACCAAACATACAGAAACCAAATAAAATAAAATAGAACCCCACATTTCAAAGTTAGAAGAGTCAAACAGAAGGAAAAGAACACAAGAGAAAACATATGGGTAGTAGATATCTTTAATATGTTCAAGTTATAGGAATCATTTTTTAGTTATAATTTACAGAGAATAACAATGTACCCTAATCCTTTTCCAAGAGTTAGTATTATATTATTGATAAAACCAATTGGTTTTTTCCCAAGTAGATATGTACATATTTATTTTAATTTCACTAGTTTATTAAACATTGAGTTTCTGACCTTTGAAATTTTGTCTTAGGGTAGGGATAGCAGGAGAAATGCAACATAATGACTTAAGAGAAATTCATAAGAATGTGGCAGGCTGAGCAATTTATTGACATAGTAATATGCTTAACAAGTTTGATAGCAAAAACACACACACACACAAACACACACACACATACACACACATACACACACAGACATGGACATGGACACACACACACATTGCAGTTAAAGGATTGTTCACTTGGACTTTTAGTGTGCTAATCAGTAAGATAATGCAAGAAGAGTTTATATAGTCTGTAGTTGTGGGCAAAAGAATGCTGGAAAGATGAGAATGGCAAGAAGAATAATGAGTTTGGTTTTAAGGAAGTAAAGCACCTTTGAGTCAGGTCAAAGAGGCATCTGTGCATGTGAATTGTGAGTGCTTGGTGCTTCTAAAGCTGTAAAGCAAAGGTGCTGGAAGTGACATTAAGGTGAAGTAGTAGCATGGTAAATAGAACTACATATTACTGTGATAAAGCAGTGAAGCATGTTCTGTGAATGGTAGATTTTTGACCCTTGGAGTTTAACACAAAGAGGTAAGTTATAATAAGTAGACCTGGGCCATAAAATCATAAATTTTAAAGCGAAGTAGATAGTTGAGATAGAGTTGTTAATAGTACATTATTTTATAACTCAAGAGGTAGAGAAAACTTAGGTTACCGAAGGTCACATTGTATATGAGTAACAAAGCTAACTTTAAAAATGTAATTTGGTGTTTGGCTTCAAATGATACAAACAGATCATATCTAACTGATGTTTAAGGGATGTTTTCTGACATGTGAAAGTTATCTTGGGACTTTGTCCTTTCAACTGAGTTAAGTTTATAAATCCTTTGTTCTCCAGTACTCAATGTATTGGTAGTGGTTCACTTGTTGATAATAAAAATTCTAGCAGGTAAAAATACAGTAATTATATATTATATATTTTTTAGTGGTTCAAAAAATTGTATCACTATTTTGAATAGATATTTTAATGACAATGTACAAGGAAAAAATTTATCCCAAATTTTTCTTTAGTTAACATTGAATTCTTGGTAAATTTTATTGCTATTTGTTGATTAGTTTCATTCATTCCATGGGATATCATTTTAATTTTAATTTGGTCTTCTCTATAGAATCACAAAACTACATTGGAGAATTATATTGTTATGTGTCTATTGTATTACAGGAATTAAAAAGAATGGCCATGAATTTAAGGTCAATCTAGGCCACAACGAAGAACCAATGAATAAGTTGAACACCTACCTTTACACTGTTGGAAAGAGAAGAGTTTCTATTCTTCTCTGAGGAATCAGTAGTATCAGTAAAAAACCAATTATAATGAAAAATTTCTATATAACATAGTGACATGTTTATATTATGTAAGATGTGATATGATATAAAATGTTTAGGGGACAAATGTAAACCATTCAAAATCAAAAGACAAGAAAAATTTTGAAACTGAATATATGAAGGTAATAAATAGTGCTTGTCACTGAAACAAGAGATATAGAATGATTTAATTTCATGACAAATTTGACATGAAAAAAATTCTCACAGAAAAATTCATTAACCTTGAAAGAACAAAAAGAGACAAGAGAGCGCCTTTACAACAAAAATTCTACTCATAAAGCAAAACCAGAAAATGGAAAACATAAAGAGAATGGCATAACATAAAGAAAAGACAAAAAAATAAATGTTTCAGTGGCTAGAGATTAGAAAGCAAAGACAAAAATTGGAAAATGGATGAAACACACATTTCAAATATGGACAACAGTGAAGATTAAACCTCTAGAAAGATTAATAAAACAGAGAAGTTACACATATGAAAGAAAAGCAGTTATGGTAACACATACAAGACAAGTATAAAACTTAAGCCAGACCAAATATCAGCACAGAGGAGGTAGGCAGAACACACCACCTCTAGGCAAGGACATTTTGACAATTGATAGCTGCTAGAGGAGGAAAAGTCGATGTCCTTCAAAAGTATAGTCACTTGTAAGTCAACCGCATTCTAGTGGAAGGTGGTACAATGAAGAATATATGGACAGCACAAACTGGACTTTAGTTTTAATTTATAGAGAGAACGGGAGTACGGAAAACCAAAGTTGTTTGAGAAGGGAAAAATGGGCGAATTTCAAAGGAATTGGCAGTGAATAGGTTCAAAATACAAGGTATGAAATTCTTACAAAATTGATTTAAAAATACTGTAAATAAGGGTGACTAAAACAATGAAGAAGTCTAGATTTATTTCTGTCAGTCATTTGAACTGATAGAATACCTAGTGTATCCTTTATATTAAGCATATTATCTAATGTAACATCCAGAAGAGCCAAGCAAGAAAAAAAAAATCATACAAACACTGAAAAGCAAGAAAGCTAAGAAAACTCCACATAATCTACAGAAAATAGGAGACAAAAAAGACTTTAAAGGGAACACAATTACTGAATTTTAGACATTACATTAATTATGGACACACACTAACTCAAAGAGTATTGTCAAATTGTATTAAAAGCTATGAGTCATATACAGCCTTATATAAAGAGTAACACTGTAGCTTAAGTTGGAAGTACTAGAATGAAAAAAGAATCTATGAGAGTTTTGTTGTTTTTTTTAAACAAAATCTAGAAATGGCTATATGAAGTACAGATTAAGTCCTATGAACAGCATAATTTAGAAGAAAGAAGAGAGAGAGAGAATGCTAGATTTTGTTTAAGAGAGATAGAGAGAGTGAGAGAGAGGGTTTTTGGGAGGGAGGGCGTGGGAGAGGGAGAGGGAGAGGGAGAGGGAGAGAGGGAGAGGGAGAGGGAGAGGGAGAGAGGAAGAAGAAGGAGGAGGAGGAGGAGGAGGAGAGGAGGACAAGGACGAGGATGAGGATGAGGAGGAAGAGGAGAAGAAGGAGGAGGAGGAGGAGGGTGAAGTGAGGAAAGGAGGAAAGGAAGAAGGGAGGAAGGGAAAGAGAAATGTCTCCTTTTATGGTTGGGAGCAGGACCCTGTGACAGGACAACCTCTTTCATTCTAATTTCAGACACAATGAGTCAGATAGTTTTTTTATGGCAGCTAAAGAGAGAGAAAGATTATAGATTATATGCCTTGATGAAAATATAGTTATAATGTAAGAACTATGGTTTAAAACATACTCTGTATATTGCACATATACAATATAGCATTGCATATATGAATCATATAGAAACTCTGTACAGTATGCTACAAATAGCTTATATGGGCTGGTCCATGCTCCAACTACATATATAGCAGAGAACTGCATTATTTGGCATCAGTGGGAGAGGACGACCTTGGTCCTGTGGAGGCTTAATTAAGCCAGCTTAATGGAATGTTAGAGGGATGAGGTAGGACCAGGTGGGAGGGAGGAGGAGCACCCACTAAGAGGCAAAGGGCAGGGGAATGGGACAGGGTGTTTTTTTTTTTGGAGAGACCAGGAAGGAGGACAGCGTTTGAAATGTAATAAATAAAATAAAATAACTAATTAATAAAAAAGAAATTATTTGATGTGTTCTTAGATTCGGTTTCCTAGAATTTTATTGAGTATTTTTGCATCAATATTCATAAGGGAGATTGGTCTGAAGTTCTCTTTCTTTGTTGGGTCTTGGTGTGGTTTAGGTATGAGCATAATTGTGGCTTCATAAAACAAATTAGGTAGTGTTCCTTCTGTTTCTATGCTATGGAATAGTATATAGAGAATTGGTATTAGGTCTTCTTGGAAGGTCTGATAGAATTCTGCACTAATACCATCTGGTTCTGGGCTTTTATTGGTGGGGAGACTTTTAATGACTGCTGCTCTATCTTCAGGGTTTATAGGACTGTTTAAATGATTTATCTGATCCTGATTTAACTTTGGTTCCTGGTATCTATCTATAAAATTGTCCATTTCATCCAGATTTTCCAGTTTTGTTGAGTATAGGCTTTTGTAGTAGGATCTGATGATTTTTGAATTTTCTCAATTTCTGTTGTTATGTCTCCCTTTTCAGTTCTAATTTTATTAATTTGGATACTGCTTCTGTGCCCTCTGGTTAATCTGGCTAACAGTTTGTCTATCTTGTTGATTTTCTCAAAGAATCAGCTCCTGGTTTTGTTGATACTTTGTATAGTTCTTTTTGTTTCTATTTGGTTGATTTCAGCCTGAGTTTGATTATTTCCTGCCATCTATTCCCCTTCAGTGTAATTGCTTCTTTTTGTTCTAGAGCTTTCAGGTGTGCTGTCAAGTTGCTAGTGTTTGCTCTCTCCCGTTTCTTTTTGTAGGCACTTAGAGCTATGAGTTTTCCTCTTAGTACAGCTTTCATTGTGTCCCACAAGTTTTGGTATGATGTGTCTTCTTTTTCACTAAATTCTAAAAAGTCTTTAATCTCTTTCTTTATGTCTTCCCTGTCCAAGTAATCATTGAGTAGAGCGTTCTTGAGTTTCCAGGTGTATGTGGGCTTTCCATTGATTTTGCCATTAATCTATGGTGATCTGATAGAATGCATGGAATTATTTCAATTTTCTTGTATCTGTTGAGGCCTGTTTTGTGACCAATTACACGATCAATTTTGGAGAAGGTACCATGAGGTACTTAGAAAAAGGTACATTCTTTTGTTTTGGATGAAATGTTCTATAAATATCTGCTAAATTCATTTGGTATTTAACTACTCTTAGTTTCATTGTGTCTCTGTTTAGTTTCTGTTTCCATGATCTGTCCATTGCTGAGAGTGGGGTGCTAAAGTATCCCACTATTATTGTGTAAGGTGCAATGTGTGCTTTGAATTTTAGTAAAGTTTCTTTTATGAATTTGGTTGCCCTTGCATTTCTAGCATTGATGTTCAGAATTGAGATTTCATCTTGGTTGATTTTTTTCTTTGACGAGTATGAAGTGTTCTTCCTTATATTTTTTGATATCTTCTGGTTGAATGTTGATTTTATTCAATATTCAGATGGCTACTTCAGCTCTCTTCTTGGGACCATTTGCTTGGAAAACTGTTTTCTAGCCTTTCATTCTGATGTAGTATCTGACTTTATCACTGTTGTGCATTTCCTGTATGCAGCAAAATGTTGGTTCCTGTTTACATAGCTAGTTAATTAGTCTATGTCTTTTTACTGGGGAATTGAGTCGATTTATGTTAAGAGATATTAAGGAAAAGTAATTGTTGCTTCCTGTTTTTTTTTTCTTATTAGTGGTGGAGTTATGTTTGTGTGGCTATCTTCTATTGGGTTTATTGGAAGAAGATTACTTTCTTCCTTTTTCTAGGGTATAATTTCCCTTCTTGCGTTGGAGCTTTCCCTATATTATCCTATGTAGCACTGAATTTTTGGAAAGATTTTGTGTAAATTTAGTTTTGTCATGGAATATCTTGGTTTCTTCATCTACAGTAATTGATAATTTTGCTAGCTATAGTAGTCTGGGCTGGGATTTGTGTTCTCTTAGAGTCTGTATGACATCTGTCCAGGATCTTCTGGTTTTTATAGTCTATGGTGAGAAATCTGGTATAATTCTGATAGGTATGCCTTTATAAGTTACTTGACTTTTTTCCTTTACTGCTTTTGGGGCTGCTTGGGAAGAATCTGACATTGGACAAGACAAGGATATGGACTGCTTCGCAGAAATCTGATATTGGCCAGATTTAGATTCCAGCCTGTAATTACTTCTTAGTTTTAGCCTAGGATTTAGATTTCTGCCTGATGTTATTTCTTTCTTCTAGCCTAATGTCAGATTCCTTACAAGCAGCCCATTTCCTTGTCTTCGGCCAATGTCAGTTTCCTGCCAGGCAGCTCCCAAAACTCTTCACATCTCCCCCTTTTTTGTTGCATAAACCAGACTGAGCCTGTGTTAGGTTGTTCTGACAAAAATGCCTTCCTTACCTGTCATGGAATATGCATTATCAAAAGCAGTGCATTTCTGTTTTATGTTGGTAAGGCTCTGTGCAGAATCTTATCTGTCCTTGGCTTGCCAGCCTGTTAAATTAATAGCTCTGTCTGAGGTCTCATTTTCAGTTTCAAGTCATGTACTTTGGCTGTCAACCTGTTAATGTATTTAGAGACAAGCTTTAACATGATGGGCAGGAAAAAAAGAATTCCCAGGACAAAAGGGGCTAGCCTGTTCAAGCTATATATGCCATTCCTGACATTTTACCAAAATGGAAATACTTATCTCAAGCCATGGATAATTTTATCATCATTATCTGAACCATCAAAGTTCAAACAAGGAACTTATTATTGTATATGCATGAGTATTTTGACTGCATGTATGTGTATCAAGTGCATACCTTGTGCCCAAAGAATTCAGAAAAAAAATGTATTGTATCCCCTGGAATTGGAGTTATTAGAGGGTTGTGTGCCATCAGTTGATTCTGGGAGTCAAGCCTGGGTCCTCTGGAAGAAAAATAAACAATCTTAATGATTGAGACAACTCCCCAGCCCAATATACACAGTTTAACATTGATATAATTACATATACTGTGAGTTAACATACAAATATCCTTTAAAATGCAGAATTCATAAAATCTACATGCCATAATATAGTGTGATTTTTTTCAATGACTCAAGGATGGCAATATTTGAAAAACAATTATTAAAACCATGATAAAAACAGACAAAATAAAGATAGTAAGTAATATTCTATCAATCTACTGGCAAATTTCATCTGGCAAACATGATGAAACAGGAATAAGCAAATACCCACAACTAACATTATGTTCAGCATTCCATATTTGTGGGTAATACATTAATAAATTCAATAACAAGTATATGCTAATTGCTTTTTAAAAATAATATATGATTAATCACTACTCAGTTATTCTACATGAAATACAACACTAAAAATAGGTAAATAAAATGAATAGAAATGTTCTTCTGACAGTTGATTGATCTTGCAAGAAGCATAACCAATTTTAAAATTTTGTGTATTTATTTTTAAATTGTTACATATCATTATTTTAATTAAATAAATACTGCATTTTTATCATTTTTCCCTTCCGAATGTCTTCAATTTTCTACACAATTCCTTTTCAAATTGATGACATATTCTTTGCTTGTGTGTGTGAGTTAGTGTGTGTGTGTGTGTGAGTTAGTGTGTGTGTGTGTGTGTGTGTGTGTTAAATATAGCTGTTGCTGAGTCCATGTAGTGTTACACATATATGTTTATAGGGATAATTACTTGGGGTTTTGGGTTTTAATAATCAATTAAGGGGTCTTCCTTTAGAAAGACTATTTCTCCATTTCTCATAACACATTAATCCTTGAAATTCTTAATCTGGTAATGGTTCCTTGTGAGATACCTGTTTCATCTTGGCTTATCAAGAAATGTTTGTCCAGCTCTGATGTACCCAAAAATATAGTGGAGATCATGGTTCAGCTTCCCTTTCATATCTAGAAGACACAATATTTCAGCAATCTCCCTGTTCCTCTGGCTCTTCCAATCTATCTGGATACTATTCTAGGATATTACTTTAGCCTTAGTTGTAAATATCATATTTAGATATATCACTTTTGGCTGGGCACCCAAAATGGTCAATGCATTTTGAACAGTTTGTGTGTCACAAATAAAGTGTTTTTAGTAAGTGTGAGAGCTACATTTGTCTGTGGATGAAAGTATATTTATGCTTAGAATTTAGAATACAATTAGAAATGATAACAGTTTATAAAGGATGAAAGAGTGGGTTTTCTGGATATAAAGAGGTGGTTAGCTTTATAGTACTAGGCAAGAATTCTCTTCTGTTTAGCAGGCAAAACTGTAAGTCTAATTACATGACTTTTGGTTATTCTAATGCTGTTAGGTTATTCTTCTCCACCTTTTAGGATTGTTGTGGATAGCCTTGGTCTTGTATTTTGATACTAATTCCCCTTTCCTGTGAAGGGCTGCAGAGGAGATGTGAATCATTTTACAGTTGATTTCTAGTGAACCTTCTGCCCATCTTAATTTTTAAAATAAAGGCTGGAGTCAGTGATTGGGCAGAGGAAGGGGAGGTAGAGATATAAAATTTAGTGGGAAGAGAGCAGGGGGAGGAAAACTTGAGGTTGACTGGAGGAAGACAATGGAGGAGGAGGATGGAGACATTGAGGACTGGGGAGAGAAGAAAAGAGAGGAAGACTGGGGAGAAGAGAGGAGAGAGAAGTAGATGGAGTACAATAGAGGAGGACGACTGGGAAGCAGGAGGTAGTAGGACAAACTCAGGGTCTGGAAAACACTGAAGTTGTAAGGGTCTCATAGCTGGGGAACAGAGTAGTGTAAGGGTATCTGCCCAATCTAGGCTTACAGAATATATTCATAATTACTGAGTTGCATTTTTCGTTGACCAGTTTTATTCAGGTTGGAGATTTAAATATCTCCCACTACAGAGGAGATCTCGCAGTAATGGTCGGGTATGTGGTTTGGAACATTATATTGAACAAAGTATATTGATTGATTTTCTCTGGCAGCTTGCATAACATCTTCAGATTCTGTGATAGTCACCTCTTAAGATGAAGACTTCCAGATCTGATCCAGTTTGACTCTTCCAGTCTTAAGTACTTGAAGTTTATGGTATCTTCAGCAAAAGACACTTAACTTTCAAATTCTGGAAGGACACTAAGGGCAATGGCTGATTGCCTGAGTTGGTTTTGATTACAATTACTGTGACAAAATTCTTTAATATGACCCAATGTTCAAAATCAATGATAACTACTAATTCCTTAAAAGCAGGTTTCAACTGTGCATTTTATTTCTACATCAATATCGTTGTAGCCACTGACACATCAGTACAAAAGGAACAAATCCTTAAATTGAGCAAGCCAGTTCCTGTTATGTTTTACCTTCTACCATTTAGATCTCCTGATTTTCTGAGGGATTGAAACTATGACTGAGAATTCCTGCTGTTGTACATAGTAAAACCAAAAGAAAGTGAAGATATTTTATTCTCTGCAAGGCTGAGGAGTGACTATATCTTTCTCAGGTACCTTTGGCTATTACAGCAGAAGCAGAGGATCCTAAATTTGATTGCAGGAAGCTAATCTGACAAAAGATCTGATTCACATGTGAATATAAAGATATGCTCTGTTTAGTCTATAAGAGAGAGCATGTGATTATTCCCATTCCATTATAACTTTTGTACATAGACATGGGTGCTGAAGAAGGGAAAACTGAGTCTAAAATTTGAACAAAACATATACCTTTGCCTGCCTTTGCCTGATCTGACCAAGTAGGTATTTCCAAAGGAGACTGTAACTACTTGAATCAGCTATACCCCAGTTACATATGTAGTTATTTATACATATGTATTACAGGAGATTTAAAAGGAACACTTAATCATAATGAGAAACATGTCCTTGTGATTTGAAGCCAGGTGTGTTGGGGACATCCTCAATTCTAAGCACTTGACTGGAGATTTGGAACTCAGGGCTTGTCTTATCTCCAGAGTGAATTGGAAGTCATATTGGGCTGTATGAAATAATGTCTCAAAATTAAATTAACTACACTAAACAAACAAAAACACCTGCCTCTTTACTAAATGGACATAATCTCTAACTAAATATTTGTCCTTATATACACAGATAAATATAGTTCTCATTCCTAATCATGATGGTTTCTCTTTACAGCAGAAACCATTAAAGAAAAGCTCAACCAACCAAAATGTTAAGTTGTAGAGCTCAGGTCAACTGATACATCTGAACGTAATTTCAACATGTAAGGTTCAGGGCTTATTATTGAAGATGGAGCAGAAAGATTATAAAAATCATAAGATTGAGTTTGCTATGAGATTATGTCACTTAGTAATGTTGGAAGTTATACTCATGAAGTCTCATCAAAACAACTGCACAAACATGAACTGCACAAAGAGAGTAATAATAGACATGCTAAACAGGAAGGGGAAAGGCCCAGAATGCATCATCTCTCCACAAAGAACTACAGATAGGACAAGTATAGAATGCCAAGATGAGAGTAATAATTTTCTTGAAAGAATACAGCAGTTGGTTACATAATATCAATTTATCAAACATAAGAACATATAAATTCAAGTAACATACAGACTGAGTACATTATATTTATTTATTTTGGAATATACACATACATATTCAAAGTAGATAAACACGCATATATATATAACAAAAAAACAAGAAAAGAGATCATGAATTTAAAAAAGATTAGGGAGACATATAGGAGGGAAAGATTATAAGAAGGAAATAGAAGTGGGAAATAAAGTAATTACATGAAATTCTCAAAAATTAAAAAAATAAGTTAAAAACTTTTTGGATAGGAAAGTACTTTTATAACATAAATATAACATATCTGTGAGCTCATTATCTACAATTAAGAATAAAGTAGTAAGCCTACCTGATTTAGTAATAACTCTGTGTGAATAATGTGTTTTTGTTTTGGAATTAAACTCAATAATGTATCTCTATCTCTATATATCTATGTATCTATGTATCTATATATCGATATATCTATATATTTATATATCTATATATCTATATATCATCTATATATCTATATATCTATATATCTATCTATATATCTATATATCTATATATCTATATCCATATATCTATATCTATCTCTCTCTCTATATATATATGTATATAAAATTACCAGTTTTAGTTAGTTGCTTTATCATAATTTTAGTTGTATGTGTACAATTATTTCAATGATCACTAAAAAATTTTTCTTACTAAAACAATTCTACAGTTTTGAAAGCATTTTGTTTCCAAAATATTTTGAAAAAAATTAGATCATATCAATAATTTATTCCATTTTAAAATGGCACCATATAAATATCCTGCTGAACCTTTGCTACTTCCTGGAACACTTTGCATCTGAAATGCACTGGCTGTTTTGGGTCGTTGATGTGCTTTTCAGTAAATGGTATTATCTTGTGGCATCAATTTCACTGAGCATACCAGTGTTTAATGCTTTTCTTTGCTATTAAAGACCAGAAAGAACAAATACAATAAAGAACTAAACTGATTTTTTCTTAATAACCCTAGTGAGTATATACCATACTTGTCATATGATTATGAATTTTATTCTGATACTTTTGTTGAATTAGCACTTATGTTATCTGAAAGCATGTTTTGCCTCACGTGGAGAAAAGCTGCCCCATAGTTGTCTGTGATATCTAGAGAGGTTTATGGTAGCAATTATCATACAATTTGCCAGCTGGTCAAAGATCAATTTAAAACCAGCTCAGGAAAATATTGCGGTGTGGATTGTTGTAAAAAGGCAACAGTCTTAGCTCCAATCTTATTCTTCAAAACAGGTATGAAAGGTATGTCATAAAGTTTGATAAGGTTATCACTTGAAATTGAATTGATCATTTTGCAGCAATGTTGAAAATACATAAATGAGAAATTTGTATAGCATACAGTAAAACATTTGGAAAATTATGGGGAAAGAGAAGTTTGATAGGTGTTGAATAGAAAACATATATTACTGTGAGATTTAAGGAAGGAATGATTTCTTCTGTCAGTTTCTTCAGTAAGTCCTCCGAAGTCAAAGCAAAGAAATAAAAAAATAAATGTTAAATGATTCCCAAGGAAGTTTTCATAATAATTTAATTATCTGAGAGAGATATCTTTAAAGATAGTGTACATTACTCTGTCACACAGTTTTCTTTGTTGATGACAGTCATTGGCATTGTCCCTGTGAGCGAAGTGGCAGTAACAGACTCTTACCTGGGCAAGCACCAGAAGTTTCTAAGTAGAGAGTCAGAGAGAGTCCCTTAGGGATTTCACAAAGTAGCTTGCCTAAGAAACTGACAAAAATGCAGATTTTGGATGCATTTTGGACTTCCTGGTTTTGAGAGATTATGTTTGGAGCCTGGAAGACTGGTTTTCGTGAAATTATAGGCAGTTCTGATATAGTATATTTGGTCTATTTTAAGAAAATCTTAACGAACTTGCTGCCTATAAACATGGAGATTGCTTGTCTATTAGTGATTCAGGTACCAGAAACTTCAGGTATTTCTTACTCTTTGTAATCAGACCAGACATTTTCTTAACTATAATTAAAATTTCCAAACTATTTGGAATATGTCAAAACGATAAATATTGATGAAAATTTTGTGACTACATTATTTATGATAGTCATATTCTTGCATATATAACTTCAATAATTGTTTATAACCACTATAAATCACCTTAAATTGAGACACTAGTTAACAATCTGGCATCATTAAATTACATTTTTTAAGTTACAAGTACTCACTTTTTACTTGTAGTGCTAGAGATCCAACACAGTGCCTTGTGCATGCTACCACTGAGACAGATTCTCATTCCTATAAAATATCAACCTCCTAATAAACAGTGAAATACTAAAGCATCATTTCATGTGCTTATTATTCTCAATTTCCTGTACAGATAGCAATTCACCTTCAAGGTGCTTTATGTCTTTTTTTAACTTTTTATTTTGGCAAAATATATTATAAGTTGAGAGGTAGGAAGGTCACTATTACTGCTCTGTTAAGTTTAGGAAGGTGACATTGGAAGTGCCGGTGTCATATTTTTCTCTTCTTTCACTCCATTACCTGATGTAATGAACCAAAAAGGGAGATCTTTAGTCTTTTCTCATATTTATTCTCTCTTTTTATTTATTTCTTGAATTCCTGATTACTATGGATCTATGTATAAGACTATATGTGGAATTCACAAAAATGTCCATGTAATAATAGTTAATTTGAAAGGTAATAGAAACTTGACCAAGATGACTTTATTTAGAAACCTGTGCTGAATAATTGATAGTTAAGAGGGAGTGACTAAATGAAAACAGTTTTGTAAATAAACTTAAGAATCAGTTGATATAGTTGATAAACATGGACTGAATTAGTCTTAAGTGAATATTTGTTTAACAGCTCTCTGAAAGATACTGTTCCTCTAGAGTCAGATATCACCTCTTCACCTCACAACCTTTCTGCCTCCTCTTCCATATCTCAGAGACTTGAATGGAGAGACTTAATAAAAACACTCCATTTAGGGCTAAGTGCTCCAAAGTTCCTTATTCGTGGCATATTGTCCAGTTGTGCGTCTCTGTGTTAATCACCATCTACAGCAAGCAGATGGTTTTCTGATGAGGGTATTTAAATATATGGGTATAGAAATATATCATTGCCTTACATATTATATTATGTTATATTGTATTGTATTGTATTGTATTGTATTGTATTGTATTGTATTGTATTGTATTATAATATATTATATTGCCTTGTTCCTTTAAGAGAATCATAGTGGTTGGATTTCTCCTGGTGTCAGGCCAATGTTCTCTATACAGCCCTGGTTGGATTGGAGCTCACTATGTATATAAAGTCGACTTTTTCTTTGCACTGACAAAATATATTTGCCTCTGTCTTCATAATACTGAATGGTATGAGCCAACATTACTAGCCTCCTTTAACTTTTATCAGGATGGAAAAAATTCCATTTTTACTTCATTTCATGTTCTTTTGAAGACTTTGTACTAACTCAATTCTAATCTTGAGTAGTACTGTTAAACTGCACTTAATTATCAGAGAAGATAGGAAATAATTTTTAAATATGTTTCACATATTGATACATATTTTCTTTACTTATTTCTAATTAGATAACATTTTATAACCTAACTGTGATATTTGATTAACATTTATATACACAGAAATGTGGATAATCAAAAAAAAGTGTTAGGTATTAAGATGACTGACTGAAAGATATACTAATTGACAATGATGAGAAATTCACTTGTTATAACACCCTTAGAGGACACAAAGAACAAATAATCAAAGAACAGATAACCAGAAGAGAAGAGAAAATCCATACAACCACAACAAAATAATAGGAATGAATAAAAACAACTCATCAATAACTCAAAATTAATGGCCTCACTTACCTAATAAAAACAGAGAATAACGTATTAGGTTAGAAAGCAGAATCTATCTTCTTGTGATCTCCAAGAAACATACCTTACCATCAAGGCAAGCATCACCTTAAGGTAAACAACGGAATATTAATCAGCTATTAAGAACAAGGACATCATGAGTTTCCCAGGCAAACAAATGGAACTAGAAAATATTATCCTTAGTATGGTAACTCAGACCTAAAAGGAAATTGATGGGATATATTCACTAATAAGTGGATATTATTCAAAAAAGTAAAGAATACCCAAGATACATAGAACTCAAGAAGGTTAACAAGCAGAAGGACCCAAGTGAGGATGATTCAATCCCACTTGGGAGGGAGAAGAAAGCAATTACATGAGGCAACAGGGGGGAGGGACCTCTGGATGGGAGACAGGAGGAGGATGGGGAGAGGAAAGTGGGCAAACATGATCAGGTATTGTGAGGGAACAGGAGAGGAGCCCTGAGGTCAGCAGAAACAATAGAATTTAGCAACTTTGTGGAGGGGGGAGGTGAGAGTTGGGGAGGACTCGCTAAAATATAACAGAAATCTGTGAGGTGAGAGACTCTTAAGACTCAAAGGGAAGGACTTTAGATGAAATGCCCTACAGTGGAGGGAGGAACCTTGTAGAGTCCTCCTCCAATAGGAAGATAAGACATCAAGTGGAGGGATAGGGTTGCCATTCCACAGTCAAAAACACTGACAAGAATTGTTCCTGTCTAAAAGAACTGCAGGGACAAAAATGGGGAAGAGATTGAGGGAAAGGAGGTCTAGTGACAGGCCCCACCTGGGATCCAGCTCAAGGGGAGGCTCCAAGGCCTGACACTGTTACTGAAGCTATGGTGTGCTTACAGACAGGAGCCTTGCACGGCTATCCTCTGAGAAGCCCAAAAAGAAGCTGACTGAGAAAGATGCAGAGCAGGTACTTACACTCAACCAATGGATGGAAGTTGGGTAGTACCCCTGTGGTTGAATTCTCTTAAGGCTGGGAGAAGTTGAGGAGGAGGCTGACCCCACGGAAGACCAGTAGTCTCAACTAACCCAGACACCCATGATTTCTCAGACACTGAGCCACCAACCAGGCAGCATACATGAGCTAGTCCAAGGGTCCCTGACACACATCCAACAGAAGATTGCCTGGTCTGGCCTCAGTGAGGGAAGAAAGAAGTACCTAACCCATGAGAGAAGTGAGGCCCCAGGGAGGGGGCAGGCATGGTTCCGATGAGGGGCATCCCCTTGAAGACAGGTGGAAAAGGAATGGAATGTGGAACTGTGGGAAGACAGACCAGGAGGGAGTAACTGCTGGACTGTAAAGAAATAGAAGTAAGTAAGTAAATAAATAAAAACCTTTTTATACTTACATGAAATGGAAACATCACATATTCAGTCCTTTGGGACAATGAAGATGTTTTCTAGACAAGTTTATAACACTACGTGCTTACCAAAGAACACAAGAGAAATATCATGTTAGCAACTGTATGAAACAGTGGAATGTTCTAGAAAACCTCAGATGAGATTATACTGAAAAGAAGTTGATTTTTGTAACAATCAATTTTTGGGTGGAAATGAACAAAATAGAAAAAAAAAACTTTTACAAAGAATCAATGAAATGAACAGGTGATTCTTTGAGAAAAATTTACAAAATTGGCAAAACATTAGCCAGTTTAAAGAGGAAATTTTAAAGTCACATTTATTTAGTGGACTTAAGTTTGGACAGGACATCAACAATGTTATACAGCAACAGATATCAATTCATTAGGAAACTACTTGTTTACTTAATGCATAGAATTAGCGAACTAAATAATTGCTCATGATGTTCAGCTAAGGTTATTCTGAAACACTATACTTACTAGTCTATCACATAGATTTAATTAGTCTTGCTAAATTGATCTTGCTAATGTAGTTCAGATTAATTTAACGAGAATTAACATGAAAAATTCCAAATTATATACATCCAAGTTGGAACTAAATAAACTATAGGAGGAGCATACACTCAACCAATATTAATACAAATTTTCAAGCTATTAATTTTAAACTCATGAATTTCTGTAATTGTCCAATAACTTAGCTTCAAATTCCATCCCTTCCACTTTCCAAGAATATAAGACAAAAGCAAATTTTACTCAAAATTATCTTAAGGAAAAATCATGTAATAAAAATGAGGACAAAATGTTTCATCCTACCCTGTTTAACATAATAAATAGTTAATAAGAAACTCTAAAGTCGGCTTCTTCCGGTTTGGGCCCGAGCATAGAGTAGGTCGCAGGCGGCAGCTCCGTACTCAACCCCAGAAAACCGAGAGAAACAGGGACTCCCAGGAGCTTGAACTCACGCAGCATCCCAGGTAAGGTAAAAGCAACACTCTCCCCAAACAAGGAGCAACCGGGACCCACTGGGACCCAGGAATTCGCTCCTGGCCCGGGGCGGGCTCCATCCGGTTTGGGCCCAAGCACTCACAGATCCCGGGAGGCAGCTCTGCACCCAATCTCGCAGATTCCAGAGGAAGCGGGGCTCGCAGGACCTCTGTACCAAGCAAGGTCTTGGGCTAGGAGGTGGCAGTGCTTGCCCCCAAACAGGGAGCAGCTAGGACCCACTGGGACCCAGGAATTCGCTCCTGGCCCGGGGCGGGCTCCATCCGGTCTGGGCCCGAGCACTCACAGATCCCGGGAGGCAGCTCTGCACCCAATCTCGCAGAATCAAGAGGAAGCGGGGCTCACAGGACCTCTGTGCCAAGCAATTTCTTAGGCTAGGAGGTGGCAGTTCTTGCCTCCAATCAGGGAGCAACTGGGACCCACTGGGACCCACTGGGACTCACTGAGACCCAGGAATCCTCTCCTGACCCGGAGCCCAGGCCCCTTCCGGTTTCCACCTGAACACTGAGCACATCTTGGGCCTCAGCTCTAACTCAAAGAGCAAAACTCATCCCAAATAGTTCTGACACAACCTAGATAATAGGAAAAACAGGCCCCAGTCAGAGACAGCACTGATAGCACAAAGGCGATCCAGATGGCGAAAGGCAAGCGCAAGAACACAAGCACCAGCAACCCAAGGTACTTGCCAGTATCAGAACCTAGTTCTCCCACATTAGAAAGTCCTGAACTCCCCATATCACCAGGAAAACAAGAACCAGATCTAAAATCACTTCTAATGATGATGCTAGAGTACTTCAAGAAAGAAGTAAATAACACTATCAAAAAACTTGAGGAGAACACAGGAAAACAGGATGAAGTCCTTAAAGAAACACAAAAATCCTTTAAAGAATTACAAGAAAACACAAACAAACAGATGAAGGAATTGAACAAAACCATCCAGGACATAAAAATGGAAGTGGAAACAATAAAGAAAGCACAAAGGGAGACTATCCTGGAGATAGAAAACCTAAGAAAGAAATCAGGAGTCATAGACACAAGCATCACCAACAGAATACAAGAAATAGAAGAAAGAATCTCAGGTGCAGAAGATACCTTAGAAAATATCGACACAACTATCAAAGAAAATGCAAAATGCAAAAAGTTGTTATCTCAAAATATCCAGGAAATCCAGGACACAATGAGAAGACCAAACCTAAGGATAATAGGTATAGATGAGAGTGAAGATTCCCAACTTAAAGGGCCAGTAAATATCTTCAACAAAATTATTGAGGAAAACTTCCCTAACCTAAGGAATGAGATGCCCATAATCACACAAGAAGCCTACAGAACGCCAAACAGACTAGATCAAAAAAGAAACACCTCCCGTCACATAATAATCAAGACACAAAATGTACAAAACAAAGAAAGAATTTTAAAAGCAGTTAGGGAAAAAGGCCAAATAACATATAAAGGCAAACCTATCAGAATTACACCTGACTTCTCACCAGATACTATAAAAGCCAGAAGATCCTGGACAAATATCATACAAACCCTAAGAGAACATAAATGCCAGCCCAAGCTACTTTACCCAGCAAAACTCTCAATTACCATAGATGGAGAAACTAAGATATTCCATGACAAAACTGAATTTGCACAGTATCTTCCCACAAATCCAGCTCTACAAAGGATAATAGCAGGAAAGATCCAATACAAGGAGGGCAATCATACCCTAGAAAGAGCAAGAAAATAATCCTTTTCCATCAAACCCAAAAGAAGATAACCACACAAACGATGTCTCCATTATTAGCAAAAATGACAGGAAGCAACAACACCCTCTCCTTAATATCTCTTAACATCAATGGACTCAATTCCCCAATAAAAAGGCATAGGCTAACGGACTGGATACGCAAACAGGACCCAGCTTTTTGCTGCTTACAGGAAACCCACCTCAGTGACAAAGACAGACACTACCTTAGAGTAAAAGGTTGGAAAACAATTTTTCAAGCAAATGGTCCTAAGAAACAAGCGGGAGTAGCCATCCTAATATCGAATAAAATCGACTTTCAACTTAAAACTATCAAAAAGGATAAGGAAGGGCATTTCATACTTGTCAAAGGAAAAGTCAACCAACATGAACTCTCAATTCTGAATATCTATGCGCCAAATACAAGAGCGTCGACTTACATAAAAGAAACCTTACTAAAGCTCAAAACACACATTGCACCTCACATAATAATAGTGGGAGACTTCAACACCCCACTCTCAGCAATGGATAAATCATGGAAACAGAAACTAAATAGAGATACAGTAAAACTCACAGAAGTTATGAACCAAATGGACTTAACAGATATCTATAGAACATTTCACCCTAAAGCAAAAGAATATACCTTTTTCTCAGCACCTCATGGTACCTTCTCCAAAATAGACCATATAATTGGGCACAAGACAGGCCTCAACAGATATAAGAAAATTGAAATAATTCCCTGCATCCTGTCAGATCACCAGGAACTTCTGGAGGAATCACCATCCCTGACTTCAAGCTGTACTACAAAGCGATAGTGATAAAAACTGCATGGTATTGGAACAGAGACAGGCAGGAGGATCAGTGGAATAGAATAGAAGACCCAGAAATGAACCCCCATACCTATGGTCACTTGATCTTTGACAAAGGGGCTAAAACCATCGAATGGAAAAAAGATAGCATTTTCAACAAATGGTGCTGGTCCAACTGGTGGTCAGCATGTAGAAAAAAGCAAATTGATCCATACTTATCTCCTTGTACAAAGCTCAATTCCAAATGGATTAAGGACCTCCACCTAAAACCAGCCACACTGAAACTAATAGAAGAGAAACTGGGAAAAAGCCTGGAATACATAGGCACAGGGAAAAACTTCCTGAGCAGAACACCAATGGCCTGTGCTCTAAGAACAAAAATTGACAAATGGGACCTCATAAAGCTGCAAAGCTTCTGTAAAGCAAAGGACACAGTCAATAGGACAGAGCGGCAACCAACAGATTGGGAAAAGATCTTCACCGACCCTACATCTGATAAAGGGCTAATATCCAAGGTATACAAAGAACTGAAGAAATTAGACTCTAGACAATCAAAGAACCCTATTAAAAAATGGAGCACAGAGCTGAACAAAGAATTCTCAACTGAGGAAGTTCGAATGGTTGAGAAGCACCTAAAGAAGTGTTCAGGATCACTAGTCATCAGGGAAATGCAAATGAAAACAACACTGAGATTCCACCTTACACCAGTCAGAATGGCTAAGATCAAAAACACAGGTGACAGCACATGTTGGCGAGGATGTGGAGAAAGAGGAACACTCCTCCACTGTTGGTGGGATTGTAAACTGGTACAACCACTATGGAAGGCAGTATGGCGATATCTCAGAAAATTGAACATAGTGTTACCTGGGGACCCAGCTATACCACTCCTGGGCATATACCCAAAAGAAGTTTCACCATACAACAGGGACACATGCTCCACCATGTTCATAGCAGCCTTATTTATAATAGCCAGAAGTTGGAAAGAACCCAGATGCCCTTCGACAGAAGAATGGATGCAGAAAATGTGGTACATTTATACAATGGAATACTACTCAGCTATTAAGAACAATCAGTTCACAAAATTCCTAGTCAAATGGATGGAGCTGGAAAATATCATCTTGAGTGAGATGACCCAATCTCAAAAGAACATACTTGGTATGCACTCATTGATAAGTGGATATTAGACCAAAAGCTCACAATGTCTAAGAACCTACATACAGACCACATAAAACTCACATAGAAGAAGGAAGACCAAAGTATGAATTCGTTGGTCCTTTCTAGAAGGAGTATCAAAAGTTTCAACCAGAACTCCCAAAGTCTAAACCAGAGAACACAAAGGGAGGGACTCACACACCTGTATAGGGAATTGAGGGTGTCCTTGTTAGACTTCAGTGAAAGTGGAGGGCCAAGGTCCCCGAAAGTTTGGATTCCCTACTGTGTGGGAATTCGAGAGCAGGGAGATGGGACTGGGAGGATGTTTGGAGCACACCATCACAAAAATTAGGAGGAGTGGGTATAGGATAAAGGATCTTGGGGGAGAATGAGAAAGGAGATAACATTGAAAGGTAAATACGTATAATACCCAATAAAAAACCCACACAGATAAAGGATTTTTTTAAAAAAGGGAGTTTACTTATCTTAAATTAATTTCAAAAGTTTCTAGGAGTTGCAAATTGGCTAAGATCCTATTTTAAGCTCTCCACAAAAGAACTTAAATCTCTGATCAATATTCTCAAGAGAGAGGTAAACCCTAACTTCCTCAACAGTTAATTGACAGAAGAGAGATAATCTCACAAAAAGTAGAAAAAGCTATTTCCAATCGATATATCATATAGTCTGATTAATTGTCAGTGGTGCTATAAAAGTCCTTTGACAAAAGATTATAAATATAGATTTATATATCCTTAAATAAGGTCTTCATGACTCTCTGAGTGTAGAAGGAGCAACTGTTGGCGCTTCAGCCCTGATTTTACAAGAACTCTGAAAAATTGGCTTTAAAAATAAAAGAGGGGGAACGGTACCCCCTCAGAAGGAGCCCCCCTGAAATACTCTCCATCATGCCTTGTTCACTTTTCTCTCTCTTAAGCTGAAAGCTCATGGCAAATCTCTTGCTGACCATGTTGGTGACCTCGGGCACCACCAAGACCAACAAAACTTTTCCACAGATATGGGGAAGGACCCTCATACCCGTAAAGGGAATGCCCCAGACCCAGTTCCCTTATGGAGCCGAGGACTGATATGCCTGTCCAATACCACAGAAGGCACAGCTAACCGGCTACCATAAATATTAATGAAAAAAAATAGATACACTCACAAAGCCAGGCCCAACCATAAATACGATGAATAATAATTTACATCCAGGGAAGAGAAATCTCCCTGAGAATCCCCTTCTTTTTTCTTTCCAGGCAAAAATGAATCACCCGTGATGCCTGCCATTAGAAGTTCTAATCCAGATGGGCCAGAAGTCAGGATCCTCGCCCTTACCCTCACCCCCTACCTTTTCCCAGCTGCACAAGGTTCCCTGAAGCTTGGCAACTGCAAGATCCTGCTTGGAAACTGCAGATAGACTCAAAGCAGTGTACCATATCATCTGAAGAATAGCAAGGAGACCATAACTCAAGCAGTGTACCATATCTTCTGAAGAATAGCAGGTTGCAGTCCTCCTCGCCCCCACGAATAACTAGGGCCTGCCAGTCGGGTCAAGTGGCACCCAGACGTGGGGCTCGAGGCACGGACCCCTCTGGACGGACCCTCATTGAGAGGATGTGCGCAGGACATCAAGATTAAGCGAGACAGAGATCAAAACCCGCGACCTGTCATCCACAGAACCAGGTTGATGCTGCCATCAAGAAGACGGTTGAAGTTCATTACCATCAGCCGAAAATTGAAGAGGATCCAGAAGTGACTCTGCAGGAGACTGACACAGCTGCCAGCTCCCCTGCCTCCCCCCTACGGTCGACCGCTAGACTTCCACGCCCTCCAGAAGGGTTCCTGGTATGCCTGGCTTTGCCCCCATTTCTCTCGATAGAGAGCTTGGCCTCTTGATCACCACAACAAAAATTGGCTTTTTCCTAAACCAAGGCCGCCCTTGATATGGCCGCTAACATTGGGGAGCCTTCCTTTATGACAGTATTACACCCCAAACTGACAAATGGTTGGTAAATTGAACATTTACAAGGGACTAGGATGGCTGTGAGTTAGCCCAATGACGGGATTATTGTAGGTCCACTTCCCAGGGGCCCACCCAATGCAGCCGAAAAGGAGTGCGTGGTGCTGGGAGTGGGTGCAGCCTACATGGCCTAAGACAGGGCCCTCACCCTCCTTTCACCCACATCGGAGTCCCTTGACGTTGCCCATCGTCGACAGCCTAAAACCTTCGACCATCGATGTGACTCGTCTCACATCAGTGTTTTGGGGTTGTGAACTTGTCTAAGACCCCCCATAATTAGACATCCAAATTCAAAATTCACATAGTTGGGATTGATCATAAGATGCCTTCTCTAACTAAACAGAGAAGGGGGAGATGCCAGAAGCCAGGACCCTCGCCCTTACCCTCACCCCCTACCTTTCCCCACCTGCACAATGTCCTCTGAAGCTTGGCAACTGCAAGATCCTGCTTAGCAACTGCAGATAGACTCAAAGCAGTGTACCATATCATCTTAAGAATAGCATGGAGACCATAACTCAAGCAGTGTACCATATCTTCTGAAGAACAGCAGGTAGATCATAATTCAAGGCAGTGTACCGTATAGACCATGACATGTTTCAAGGCACAGGCCAAGAAGATTTTGTACTCTTCCACCACCTGGCCCCTCTTACCCCCTCCCCTTGTGAAACATGCTATAAAAAAGCATTTCATGTTCAAAAATAAATAAATTATTTATAAAAAAAAAAAAAAGAAAAAAAAAAAAAGAAACTCTAAAGTCAATTTACTGATAATATTACAGTCTTTAAAACCATTTTAAATTACATAATAACTATAAGGATCACGTCAAAAGCAATATAACCAATTGCAGGTGTGCACATAATCTCTTTGCAATACCAGAATGTGTAGTGTGTTTGAGTGTGTATTCTATGATGTTACAGATACATTACTTAAATTAGACTAAGATTTTACTGCCTGTAACAATCTCCTTCAGGAAAAAGTAACTAGACATTCTGAGTCTTTGTGTTTTCCTTTGAAGTGCTTTGAAATTGATACTATTGTATCATAATGTTATAAGAGATTTGAAAACCTAAGGAGGCACAGCTTAAGTAACTAAACCAGGAAAATTCATGGAAGAACTGTGATGTAAGAATTTTTCAGCTTTTCATTTAATTGTCTATTGATGTGAAGTATTTTCAATAATGAAGATATTTTCTATTTTCAATCTATTTATCAACAATTTTCTTTGTAGGACCCTAGTAGTTCTGAGGCATAATTAGATACATTCCTGGTCAAGTGTCTGTTTTAATAAAGGAAAATATAAGTAAGACTGTGTCATGATATTTCTCTACGCATTTATATTTTAATAATCTGGATGCCTTTACAACCTGGGCTATTTAAAATATATTAAATTTATTATTTTTAATTTTTGTTGGAGGTACATGCTATACATTCAAGTAGGTCAGAGTTTAGCAGTCAATTCTTTTCTCCTGCTCTTTGAGTTCTGTGAATCAAACTCAGGTCTTCTGACCTGGCAATAAGCATCCTTACCTACTGAATCATTTCATTATTACTTAGAAATTATTTTTTGTAAGTAATTCATTATATTTAATTTGCTAAATAAGAGTTCATTTAAACCTAAACTCTACCAGAAAAATTTTGCACATTATTAAAAATTAAAAATGGCAAATGATTTCATTCTGAATCAAAATAATTAAAAATCTTAAAATCAAACAATGAAATACATCTATGGTTACCATCTTTTTACAAAACACAGACATTTAAATTAGGTAATGTGGCAGTGTATGCCTGTATCCCATACAATGGGAAGCTAAGAAAATAGTTATTTTTGTCTGTGAAGCCAGCCTAGAATATACAGATAGTGACAGGCTACCATATTACTGATAATGATGATATTTTAATCAAATTAAGTAAAAGATTAAACAATAAAAAAAAAAAACAAAAACAAATAAAGCAGCAACAAAGCTGAGCCATAGTTTCAAAACCTTAAGTAAAATAATATGAAGAAGTTAAATAATACGTTAAGCATTCTTGACTTATAGAAATGTTCTAGGCTTCTCAAATATAAGAAGTATCTGCTAGTAGTCTTTGATGAACTTAGGCTATATGACACTTCTGAGTATATAGTAAGTTAAATTATTTAGTTTTACTTTTGTGTTAGGCAACATCTTTATTTCTCAGGCTGACCACCAATTAGGCAAGCAGCTGATAATGACCTTGAGGTTCCTCTCTACCTCCTTCCATCCCCCGAATGCTTATATGATTGCAATGCACCACCATGCCTTGTTTTTACGGTGCTAGGCATTAAACTCAGGTCATCATGCTAGGTAGGTACTCTACCAACAAAAAAAATTATCACTGGCTCAACATATTTGTCATTTGAATGCCTTTTAAATCATCTTTGGTTAAGTCTAAACTATCACCCTTTCCAGTAGTTTAATCACTATGACAAAGGAGAAATGAAACTTGGTAGAAACCTTCGCCGGAAATCACTCCATCAAATCATGTGCTTCCTGCATGTGAGCTATCTCACCAAGATAAAGAATTATTCTAAGTAAATGTGACTTAGGGAACTTTTGAACTTTACCCAGGTTATTCAAATAGTGCCAAGAAGCTTTCTAATATTGATAGTATACATGAATTATTAAAAATATATGACAGGTTAAACTCCAGTGTTGCTCATAGTTGAAGGAAAGAACATTGCCTTTGGAGATATGTCTATTACATTTTCGCTGATTATGGACATTGAACTACAGAGGTGTTGAACAAGTGCTCAGTGAGTACACATTTGAGTTATAGATTTCTTTACTTTCTCTCCTTTTCACATCCTATATCTCTGCCCATCCCCCTTCTTGGGTAGAGAGTAAACCGAGAGAATAATATAGTAGTTTCATTTTTGTGTCTCTGCCATGTATAAAGATGAAAGACCTTCATTAAAACTAGAACTTAGCATATCAACTCAAAAGCAGAGATTTATGTGAAATGATTTGCTCAGTCTCATATGAAAGCACTCAACTGTGGAACATCACCTGTCTCCAGGTCAGTTAACTTATTAGAATAGCCAATTTTGTAAACTTAATAATGGATATAACTATCCCAAGTTCTCTCTGACTTCAGAAATAAAGGCACCAAACCCCGACACTATTGATGAGTCCAAGAGGTACTTGCTAACAGGAGCATGGTATAGCTGTCCCCTGAGAGGTTCTACCAGCATTTGAACTATACAGATGCAGATATGCACAGCCAACCACCAGACTGAGCCTGAGGATCCCAACGGAAGAGCTAGGGGAAGGTCTGAAGGATCTGAAGGTGATTGCAACCTTATAGGAGAAAGAATATCAACAAACCTGACAATGCAGAGCTCCTAGGGACTAATCCACCAACTAAAGAGTATACAAGGAGGGATCCACGGCTCCAGCTACATATGTAGCAGAGGATGGGCTTATCTGGCATCGATGGGAGGTAGGTCCTTGGTCCTATGGAGGCTTGATGTCCCAGCATAGGGGGATGCTACAGTGGTGAGGCAGGAGTATGTGAGTTAGTAGAGGAGCACCCTTATAGAGGCAAAGGGGATGAGGGATGGGATGTGGGATTTTGGAGGGGGAACCTGGTGGGGGAATCATTTGAAATGTAAACTATAGATCCCTAGGTGCATCAGTCTCTGTATGGCCTTTCCTTCAGTCTCTGTTCCATTTTTGTCCCTGTCTTTCCTTTGAACAGGAACATTTCTGTGTTAAATATTTTGAGGTAGGTGGGTGGCCCTTAATTAGGGGCCGTACCTTTTTACTGGTGGTCTTTACAGATTCTATCTACCTTTTGTTGATGATTTAGGCTAATGTCATCCCCATTGGGTCCTGGGAGCCTCTTGCTTCCCTGGCATCTGGGACTTTCTAGTGACTACCCCAGTTCCTCATCCCCAATGTTATGTATTTTTTTAGATTTCCTGACTCACTTTACTTCTCTTCTGTCCCTTCCAGTACCTGATCCTGCCCCCTTTTCCCCTTCCCCTTCTCACTGCCTTCCAGGTCACTCCCTTCCTCTAACTCCTGTCATTATTTTGTTTCTCCTTCTATATAGGATTGAAGCATCCACACTTTTCTTCTTAAGCTCCATATGTTTTGCGAGTTGTATTGTAGTTATTCTGAACTTTTGGGCTAATATCCACTTATCAGTCAGTACATACCATGTGTGTCCTTTTGTGGCTGGGTTACCTCACTCAGGGTGATATTTTCCAGTTCCATCCATTTGCCAGCAAATTTCATGAAGTTATAGTTTTTAATACCTGAGTAGTATTCCATTGTGTAAATGTGCTACATTTTATGTATCTATTCTTCTGTTGAGGGACATCTGGGTTGTTTTCTAGCTTCTGGTTATTGTAAATAAGACTGCTATGAACATAGTGGAGTATGTGTCCTTGATGTATGTTGGAGCATCTTTTGAGTATTTGTCCAGTAGTAGCATAGCTGGATCTTCAGGCAGAACTAATTCCAGTATTCTGAGGAACCACCAGATAGATTTCCAAAGTGGTTTTATCTGCTTGCAGTCCCCCCAGTAATAGAGAAGTCTGCCTCTATGTGCCAGATATATGTGACTTTATGCACATGAATATAGTTATTTTTACTTGTGTGGGAACATGTGGAGACTAGAAGTCAATGATAGTTCTTTCTTTCTTAAATAACAATCAATTTCTATTAATTTATGTGTATTATAGTTTCTGAAGATTAACATATGATCTTGATTTATTTACAAATGTTATTGTATAAACCATTAAAGCAATTCTTTTGTTTTTCCACTGTTCCTGTGAATTCAAGGTATAGCTTCATCTGCAGTAATTCTCAAACACTAATGTATCTTTGCTACCTTGTAACAGTATTGTCAAATATATGACATTTCTTACACTATTGCCCTAACAGTGCTACATATACATACATTCATTAAATATCTTCTTGAAAAGCCAGAGACTAAAAGAGAGAAAATATACCCTACTACTGTCTTTTTATTTTCTACTTTCCATTTGTTAAGTGTTTTGTGGCTTGGATAGCATAAGGAAGACCTTAATCTCTTGACCTTTCATCCACCTCGTAAGACCTGGACTAACAAGCTTGTACCCACAACTTGCTTATGTTGAAACTTATTAAAATTTGCATACAAAAGAAAGATTTTTATTGTAATCTAAAAAACAACAGTTGAAACAAAGAAACAACTCAACAAACTTTAACCAAATGAAAACACAGACACAAAATCCCTGGAGTCCAATATATTTTAGGCAACTACTCCTGAATATGAGCTTATCCTAAAGTAACTGAAATGCTCAGTATCATTTCCTTAAAGAAAATTGATTTTTTCTCTTCTATGTGGTATAAATAATAAGTCCGTTGTTTACATTTACCCTAATAGGTATATTTATTTATGTATTTATTTATTTATGTATTCATTCACTCATTCATTCATTCATTCATTCATTTATTTGTTCATTCATTTTAAAATGTACTGATCTGGGACTGCTTGAAGTCTGATTAAGAGTTTTAACAAGAACTTGGATTCCCAGAGCCAGACCATCTCTCCGTCCTTAGCCACTTCCAGCACAACTAGGCTCTAGTATCATATGGACCCTGACTCAGAACTCTAGTTACAGATGCTCAAAGTTAATTCCCTCCCTATTCACCTGTTTGTCTATTTGCCACTCTTTCCAATATGCCCATCTGGTACCACTAGGAGTCTAAATCAGAAACCAGAAGGCACTTGGTAGCTATTATTAAATGAGCTGTTTCTTCTAACTTCTATATGTCTAATATAGACTTCTAACTTCCCTGATTTACTAAAATCTTGATGTTGAAGTCCAATGTGTATTATGTACTATTCTTTCCCTCACTAGAAGGTACTTATATTGACTGATTATGTTCTGTGATTCTGCTAACCAAGGAGCAACTTATCTGATGTGTGGCCATCAGTCTTTAAGGAATCTTTGAAACTATGATTGCTAAAGTAATTGAACAAAACACTGTTGTGGATTACAAAAAGGCCGTCATGTTCAGTGAAATATGAGTTAGAAGACTAATTTCCAGTATGGAAATTACATTTAAATATAAATATATTTTTATAAAGATTGAAAATCCTGTAACATTTTTATATTAACTCTGAAGTCAATTTGAGAACTTGGCACATCTTGGTAATCATCATATGGGGTGAATGACTTTCTGTTATCCAAAATTTTCCATATTGTTTTAACATGGGAATTATGCATATATAATTAGTTCTCAAACCCAGATTTTTCGTGGACTTTTAACAGGCACTAGTTTGATTGTTTTTATGAATGGAAAATTAGGGCAATAGTTGGAATCCAGAGTAGCTTAATTAGTGTTTGAATACAACCATGCTAAAGGTCTAGGAAGGACTTACTTAGAATTCTGCACCTTCTGCTTACCCCACAGCCCTGTTACTTCTGTCTGTCACAGTTAATGTTGCTGTTGAGCTAATGGGAGACTCTCTGAAATGGTCCTTATTTCTAAGGTCTCCTGAACAGAAAGGACTTAAGATGCTCGAAACAATGCTTTCTTCTAGATGTCTCTGTTTAAGGTAGAAACTAGTATGCTGTATGCTTTACTAAAATGCTGAATTTAACTGGTGTTATTTTACATCAGATATTGTGTACATGTAAAGTTGATCGATGTTATCTTTTAACATATTCTCCAATATCATGTTTTATAGACGTTTAAAAGGTTGACATTTGGCAACCTACCTTGTGATTTCAGATTTTATTATGTTCTGCATATTATTTATGTTTCAACAATTCTTAATTGTGACTGCAAATAACCCAGAATATATGTGTGAATGACCAATGATTTTATTAGCCATGCAAGCCCATAACTCCTTCTTTATTGTCCAGCATAATCATTTCCCTTTTCGAAGCCTTGCCTTCATCAATGACTAATAATAGCCATTTATTTAATATCTGTATTATTTCCAGAGGTACACTTTAATAGCATGTTTTCAGGATATGTTTTAAAACACATTATGTAAATCACAGTAGAATTAAACTAAACTTTTATCCTATGATTTTGAGATAGATATATTAGTATCCTTATAAAACATTTAACTATATGTATAATGGAAAATACAATTTCTACTGAGGAGGATTTGATATGAACTAATGGCTGTATAAGGAGGACAACCTATTATATTTACAGCTATATCCTACACACTTACATCACTAGACAACAAAATAATATCTATCTAATGTTAAGAACATTTTAATGTATTTTTAAAGTTAATTTATTTTATGTAATTCATAAACCCATAAAATCACACACACACACACACACACACACACACACACACACACACACACACA
>NW_021604597.1:20840911-20932852 GCF_004785775.1 Grammomys surdaster | reverse complement strand
ACACACACACACACACACACACACACACACACACACACACACACACAGTGATACAATGAAAATTCTGAGCAGATAAAATTCTTTACTAGCTGAATTTTCTGTATGTATTTGTGTGCTAGGGCTTTACATGGGTCATAAAGTAATTGTGGCAGTCAGAAGCAACATTGCATATGTGAGTTATTTCCTTCTTTCTGATACTAGTCTTCAAGGACCAAATGCAGACTTGGCAACAGACATTCTTTCATCCTCCTAGCCTGGATAATTAAACCTTAATGGAATAATGAAACCTCAAAAGTGGTAGATAATTACTGCTATTTCTAAAACTGGTAGCACAAAACTTTACTGGAATGTTTCAGTAGAAAGCCAAGAGAAAAGATGGATTATTTGATTCCAGAACTATGACCTTGTGGGATGGAAACACATTCAAGAGAAAATGTACGGTGGACTGTTATATATTTGTGTTCGTGGTGAGAAGATGAAAATAGAAATGATGTAGAGGCGAGAGTTCAGCATATTGTAGTTTAGATGATAAGGAAAAGAAGAAAAACAAGTTTAGTTGTTTTCAACTAAGGGATGACAATTGAAGAATTCCTCTCTCTGAGGAATAAGACTGTAAGAAAAAACATGGGTCTAAAGTAATTTTAAAAGCCAATAAAATTTTTTGTTGGTCTACTTTTTGATATCTAGCTCAATACTCTCTTGACAATCATGAAAAATATGAAGACTCCATGTTCAGAAAGCAAAAGCTGCTTCCTCAAACGCCTTTCTCAAAAACAAAGGCTTAGATCAAATTCCATTTAAACCAACTAATTTTAACAAAGCAGTAAGTCATCTATATATACCAAAAGTGACATCTCTATATAAAAAAAAGCCATATCGTTTCATATGGAATTTATTTGATCCAAATGCTTTAATCCTTTGGGAAAGAAAAAGGAAACCAGGTTAGTTACACTTCATACAGAGATCATTTTATTCAAGATCCAGTTTGGATATGAACACAAATCTCTCTTTTTTTATTGCTAATTCTTGATAAAAGATATATTTTCAGGTAATTCTGTGTTCTCATAGGTTCTTTTAAAATAGTTTTAATTTATATTGTTATATTGAGATTATATACACATCTATGTGTGGGAATATGCACATCAGTGTAGGTTCCCACAAGAAGTGCTATATCCCCTGAAAATGGAGTGAAGCCGGTGGTGAGTCACAACAAAAGGATGCTTTGAATCAAGTTCAAGACCTTTGCAAGAGCAGTGTGTAATCTTAACAACTAGGCTAATTCTCAGATCAATTTTTCTAGGTCCTTAATTTTCATTCTATTATTATAAGGGAGAATCCTATTTACAGCCATTTCTTGAGCTTTATGATAAGTCGTATCTGTGCATGAAGATAGGTATACACTAAAATGCTATGTGTGGTTATTACTTTTAGACTGCATTTAGTTTTCTGACTTTTGTATTGTGTTAAGAAAGAAATATTAGATAATTCCATAATTACCATTTTATTTTTTCCCTAGATACAAATAATTACTGGATATGTCTGGTGAAACAGCTCAATGGGTAAAGCTCTTTATAGACAAGCATGAAGATCAGACTTGAGATAGGTAGAATGCAAGTGAGTACCAGAAAGAACTGACAGCCCATCTACAATCTCAGGCCTGGGAGAATGAGACAGGGTATATGCTAAGCAAGCTGACTAGTCAGTCTAGATGAATCTGAAAGTTGTGTGTTCAAGTGAGGGATACTGGGTCATTATATAAGATAACAGATAATGTCAATGGCCCCTGACACCCACTGGCAATTTTTAGACTACATATTCTCTCACACACGTGTAAGCACCCTCATGAACACATATATTCATATAATGTTCTCATTACACACATATCCTCACACAGAAACATTTAATGTTTCACTTGAAATTATTTGAAGAATAAATACTTATTTTAAAATATTTATTGAAGAAATTCATCTAAAGTTCACTTATGACAATTTTATCACACATCACAAGCAGATTACAGATCTTAACATTCTTTCCTGAGTTAAAATGAGTAGAATAATTTTACTCAAAAGAATGATTAACATGTTGCTAGGCAAAATAGATCACTCATGTTTGCTCATATCACTTATGACCCATGAAAGTTTGTCTTGTTGATTAGTATAGTAATGTGTTAAAGATTAATATGTAAACAAGTATAAAGAAAACTGTACTTAATTAGGATGAATTAAAAGACAATGGAATATGGTAAACTACACTAGTTGCTTGCTCTAATTATTTTCATGCATATGAATTATAAATGTACATACAGTAATGACATATTGATTAGATCATAGCATACCTGGTGCTAGGAATAATAGTGACAATAAATAAATTTCATATTATATATGATAACCAGAATATTGAAAAAATATTGCTTATGTGTTAAATAAGTTAGACAAAGAGATAGAAAGGACTTCATTTATGATTATTAGTAACAAAGTCTTCATATTGATTCATGCTAATTACTTCTAGTTAATCACTAATTGTTTTTCTCTTCTGATAGAGTGTGTTAGAAAAATTATTATCATTTTATGAAACATTTAATTCTCTGTACCTAGAATAGAACTTGATATTTGAAAATTGTCAAATCATTATCGCATAAATAATAAAACCTTAAATATACACTTATTCTATACAAATAACATTTAAGATGTTATTCCTCTTAGAAATAGACTGAGGAGAACTTAGAATATGCATTAACATCACATATCTATAATAAAAATGTAATTAATGTAAAATATATAAAAGTTGACAAATTATTTTTGTTGTTTTCACACTCACTTGTAATAAATATTCACTTATATAAATGAATATCTACCCTAATTTAGAAGAATGAAAGATACAGTGTGAGAGAATATCATTAGCATGGAAAAGGCTAAATGACTTATTGGTTATATATAATCTGGAAGAGTATCCAAATTGTCTTTTTAAGAAGTAACACTTGCTCAACTATGCTCATTACGGGAACTTTATTCATAATATCCAGAAACTGGGAATGACCTACATATCCATCAAGATTAAGAAAATGTGGAGTGTTACTCAGCAGTTAAAACAGTGACATGAAATTTGCAGGAAAATGAATGGAATTAGAAAACAAAACAAAACAAAACATGCTAAATGAGGAAACCCAGACTCAGAAAGACAATATGATGTGCCTTCAGTTGTAAGTAGATATTTGCTTTTAAGTAAGTGATAATCAAGCTACAATCCACAGTCATAGAAAGGTTATGTAAAGACGAGGGTTCTAGGTAGGATGTGTGGATCTCTCTAGAAAGGAGAACTAGAATATATATTTTGAAAGTACATTAGGGCAAGTGGGTCAGTCAGTGAGAGGGATCAGGTCAGCGAGGGATACAAGAAAAAAGTAAAGAAGAGATAGCTAGAATTGAGAGTCACTTAAAGGTAGTATGGAAATCTAGTAGAGTAGACACTTCCTGAAATATTTTAGGGTAACCCTAGTGACGTCTCCTAGTAATGGAGGATATGGACTCTGAACTAGCTGTCTTTTTTAACCAGGCAAAGCTTCAAATGGTAAGACTGGGTTGCATTCTGTTGAGTTGTGTGTGTGGGTCCCCTAGAGATCCCCAAACAACTCAGGCTGATGCTAGGACAGAGGGTCACTTTTTGAATACTGACAGTGGTGCCACATTGCCTTGGACAACCTCTACATAGCACATTGAATGTTGAGAAGTTGAGCTGGAGCCTGCATAGAGCCTCCATCCCTTTGTTATATTCTTTTTGACAGGAAAGAAGTTACTCTAAGTCCAAAGCCACAAAACCCGTCAACCTGCTTGAAAAATGTGCTGGGACAAAGGTGATGTAGAAAATTTTTGCTATAAGCTAATGTTTGTTAACTTAAAGCCCATACCAAGAAAGTGATCTCATGACATAAACTGCCTGGATGGTGAGGAACCGGAGACTCGATAGCTCAGAGACCCAAGTTAAAAAAAAAAAGACGAGTGGGAAAGATAAATCAATGAAATATTTCATTTGATATTCTGCAGTGCTCATAGATCAGTATCTTGTCCAGTCCTCATCATACAGGCTTCTTCTGGCAGCAGGATAGGGGAGATACAGAGACCCACAGGCAGACATTATGGAGAGAAAAACTTCAAATTGGTGGTGTTTATCAGTTCCTTCTTCCTGGAGATTAGGAAGTGCTGTGGAAAACGGAGAGAAATGATTGTAGGAGTCAGAGAGGATGGAGGACAGCAAGAGAATATGGACCCCTGTTCAATTCAGCAGGGCACATATGGGTTCACAGAGACTGAAGCAGCAAGCAAGAGGCTTGCATGGTCACACATCAGGCTCCATATGTTATGTTTATCATCTTGGTTGTATTGTGGGACTCTTCACAGTGAGAGTGAGTGTATCACTCTTGCTCCTGCTCTTTCAACACTTTTCCTTTTATTGGGTTGCCTTGTCCAGCCTTGATATGAGAGGGTTTTGACTTGCTTGCATCTTGTTTTGTCTTGTTTCATGGTCCTCTTTTGGAGGCCTGTTATTTTCTGATGAAGAAATGAAGCAAGTGGACCTGGGATAATGGGAGGTAGGACATATCTAGGAAGAATGGAGGGAGTGGAATGGGGCTAGAATGTATTATATGAGAGAATTATCCATTTTCAATAATTTTTTTAAAAGCAGGTTACATTTTGACCTTTTCCATTTTCTGTATTTTAAGCAGAAATTTGCAGTTTTGAAATATTAGATAACAATCTATTTGGGAAATCATATTAAAATTTACTCACCAAAATTATGTATCAGAGTATTTATAAGATGTATTTATTACACATAACCTAATTTCAACCTAAATTCAACCTCAAATATCATTCTGACTTTGTTTTGAAGCTATGGTCTCTCAAACATTCTATGAAGAATAATTACAATTTAATAATAGAAGGTTTACTTTGTATACTCCCAATGAAAACTTCTAGGGAACCACTGGTGTTACAAAATGTCTTTTACAGTCTTTGTTTTCATTTATATTAGTAGCTATCATTTTTTTCCTAAAGAGTTGTTTAACTTGAGATTTTTGTTCCAAATTACAAACTCCTTGTACATGTAACATTAGAACTATCTTATGGGCATAGTCATTTATAAAGGTATTCTTATGACTGTCAACATTTTACTGTGGTAATCATTTAAAAATTGTTTGTGATCACTGAAAGCTAAAACATAAACATCTTATAAGTTATATGAAGAAGGGCAGAAGCACAATGTGGGAGAGTTTTATAAGAGTGGGACTGGGAAGAAGGGGGCTGTAGTCAGGATGTAAAGTGAAAAGAAATTATAATATATGTAATATAATATATGTTACAAATCATACATGGAAACCAAATAAACGTAGTTGAGAGCGGATGTATGTTGAGCAGGGTAAGGTATAATGGAAATAGTTTATATTGACAATGAGATTTATTACAGAATTGTGATACAATTGTATGGGGGTTCTTTAAATGGTATTTTAGAGGGTTTTGTCTCATAAAACTTTATCCAGCCATTTTTTTTGCTTATATATTGTGTTCTCAAATTTTACATTTTCATGGAATTTGTGATTTCTATGTATATGAGTGTGTTTGTCTCTGTGTCTGTATATGTTTCTTGTTCTTTTTCTTCGGTTCATTTTGTTTTTTAATTTGCCTCTTTGTTTGCTAATGAGAGAAAGAAAGAGACACAGAGAAAGAGAGACACAGAGAGAGAGATGAGTGAAGGGTGTGGATTTTATGGCAAATATTTGGGAGGAGTTGAGGAAGAGGAAGTCATGATAACAGTATATTACATGAAAAATATTTTCAATAAAACAAAAGTATTAAAAAGAAGAATAAATATCTATTTCTGCATTGCTTGTAAAAAATTCCACTGAAATACAATTGTAATGTTATAAGTAGTAGAAATATTTTTGGGGGGAGAAGTAGTTGGAATTATTTTAAGGAAAGAGAAGTAATTCACTTACTGATTTATGAATACACTTTAGGCTTGAACTTACAAATATGGCAGCACTATTGATATGAACAGAAAGGATTACAAATTAGACAGTGAGAGAGAACTTGTATAGAAAGTATGGACAGTGTTCAGCATAGAAAGTGGTAAATTTGAATCTGTATGGCCTTGAAAAGATAAAAGATATTGAGAGAGAGAACTAGAATTGGAAAAGTTCTATTTTGTATCAACTGGAGATGAATTACCTAGAAACGTGGATATGAGGCTTAGGAGAATATATTGAGATCAAATCTTACAGTCATCTATCCTACATTTCCTTCCTTCCTTCCTTCCTTCCTTTCTTTCTTTTTCTTTTTCCTTTTTGTTTTTCGAGCCATGGTTTCTCTGTGTAGCCCTGGCTGTCCTGCAACTCACTCGGTAGACCAGGCTGGCCTCGAACTCAGAAATCCGCCTGCCTCTGCCTCCCAAGTGCTGGGATTAAAGGCGTGCGCCACCACCGCCTGGCCTCTCCTCTCTTTCTCCTTCCTTCCTCTTCACCTCTATTTTCTACTTTCCTCCTCCCTCTTTTTTCCCCCTTTTCTTTCCACTCTTCTTGTTTGCCTTAATCCTTATTCCTGATGTTCCTGACATGTCCGCATGCAAGATCAGTGTCTCTCGCTTTTTACATTGATATATAGATCTGCTCTTAAGGATTCTGTAGGTAAGGCCCTAGTTCTTCAGATTTTAAGATTTTCTGTCAACTCAGTCAACCAACTCCCAAGCTGGTTATTTTCATTTCATTTCTGGGTACATTTTTGTATAAGTTTTTGAAATAAATAGTATCTTTTGGATACTTCAGTGTTTGAATACCTCTATATTATTGTGGTAAATATTGAAATTTGGTCATTTATTCTTCATTCACTATCAAAATCGCCATGTTAGTATAAGGATTTTATAACTCTCATGTATTATGCATATGTAATATACACTGTTTAGCTACCATAAATTACAAATCCTGAAATGCTAATTAATATGTCTAAGCACATTAGTCTATAGAGTAAAATTTAGCATTAATCAGTTTTCATTATAGAAGTATCACATACTGTGTACTCAATTTCACTCTAGTGTTTACATTTTCATTCTATTACGTATCCCACTAAAATTTTGGTTGTTTTGTTTCACAATTTTAATATTTTTGTACATTTTTTTCATCAACTATTATTTACTTCTTGTTAACTGGACACAGACTAATCATTTGGGAAGCTGGATTTGAGGATTTATCTAAATCATGTTGGCTTATGAGCATGTCTGTGGGGCATTTACTTGTTTGATGATTGATTCAGTTGTATCTGGACCACTGTGGGCAATTCTATGCCTTGGTAAAGATGATGTTCTCCTGTATAAGGAAAATAACTGGAAAAATAAGGGAAACAAACAAGGAAGGATTATTCCCTCATGGTCTTTGCTTTAGTTTCTGCCTCAGGGTACCTACCTTGCACCCTTGCCTTGGTTTCCTCAATGATACATTTTAAAGTTTAAGCATGATAACCCTTTCCCTTCCAAGTTTGCTTTTGGCCAGTGTTATTTATCACAAAAATACAAAGCAAACTAGGACATTGCTCTTTGAGAACTGAGTTCAGCTTTCAGCACCAAAATTAGGCAGTGCAAATATGCCTCAAGCTAAAGGGAAATCCATTGCCTCATGTCTCTGTGGACAACTTACACAAACCTAAACTCCCTACAACACATAATTTAAATTAAAAGTAAACCTATAGGAATTCACATTTGCTTTAAGTAAAAACATACTTTGTGTTAAATGCTTCTTTTTTACTGATTCATATAATTTACATTTGTTTGCAATTGAATATTTATTATGTTTTTATCTGAACTGATCTTTTCAGAAATTTCTATACAGATCATTTAAGGTCATTGGTAGAAGGAGAGTAAGAAGACAGAACAAGTACAGAGAAAGAAGGGTTTAAAAAAATGTGCTGAAGCTACCTCATAATGCAAGAGAGATGGGACTATCAAAAGAGACTGTCTGAAAATACAATCGTATATATTCTATAAAGACTTTTTTCCAGCATAATATTAGATATCATAATATTTCTGAAACAAATCTTCGGTGGTTCCTCTTTATCTCCACTTAGAGCCCTTCCCATATTCTATCACACCACACCTAATATTTTCTTGTACTCAACTTGTGTCCTTTTGATCTCCCTCTTCCTCAATATCTGTGATCTGTTCCACTTAGTGGTATTTAGTATCAGAGCATATATTCAGCCTTGTATGCCCATATTTACATTCATATAAACATTCAAATAAGGATCCACATTTGACAAAGAAGATATAATTTTTATGTTAGCAAATCTGAGTCAACTCAATATAGTTGGAAAAAACAGAAGTTACTACCTAAGATATATTAAATACACAGAAAACAGGAAGGAAAAATCCAGAAAAACTGACAGTTTCATTCCAAGATATTGAATACCTGTAAAAAAAAATATTGATCGTAATACAGGGATAAGAAGAGGAAATGCAAGAATGGACTAAAAATGAACTGGTTTCCTTGATATCCTCAGAGAATTAAAACTGATGCCAATAAATGAAACTAAACTTTAAAAGCCATTTATGTAATTTCATAAATCAGTAGTTTCTAATTTTTTTGATGAGTACTTTTCCAGCTTATGTATATATAGGAGTAACAACTTAATTGACTCCATGTAAGAAAAATATCAATCAGGTCATTATGAACATTATGATACAAAATTCATGTATGTGTCATCTATGTCTATTTTCTAGAAGTTCTAATTAATTTGTCTTAACTTATAGATGAATCTTGTATTTACTTCAGTTCTGCCATTTCTCCTTTCATCTTCTCACCTGCTTTCCAAAATTTCCTCTCCTCTTTATGATTTCTTTTATAATTATAATTGAATAATTATATAATTTTGTAGTGATATATTGTATACATACACTCAGCCTATAGTATATTTAGAGTTGCTACTGTGCAGGTATCTGTTTATGGCTGGATATTTGACCATGTAGGGTTGGATAACATATCAGGGAGCTTAAGAAAAGTACCAAGAAAAAAAATGACCCTCTCTCAACAGTAATTGCTTGCCTGTAGCTCTCTATCTAGAGGTGGAACCTTGTGAAAATTTCCCCAATCTTGTTGATATGTCACCTGGAATTGTCATTATGCATAACTTGCTTTGGCAACCACATTGTTGACAATTCATGAATGCAACTCCCCTATCATGTACAAGAGACACCATATTGTAACAGACATTCTCTTTTTTGAATCCACCACTCTTTTTGCTATATGACCCAGCTATACTACTGACAGTCAAGTACCCCCCAAAAAAATCCTATCTACCACGAGATACTTGTTCATCCTTGTTCATTGACACACAATAAAAATGAAAGCAATCCAATTGTCTTTTAAGTAAAGAATGGATAATGAAAACAAGGTCATATTTACAATAGAATTTACAAAAATTAAAATGATTAAATCTGTAAGGATGTGAGCAGAAATTGGAAAGATATTGATACTTGTATGGTAGGATAGATTGTATATAGTTTAAGTGAACTTAAACATATGGAGGAAATAATTCTCCCTGCAAGAACCATAGATTATATAACAAACCATTAGTACCTGTGTATCATGAAAACTTAGTTTTAAATTCTTAGAATAGTTCAGGAGACTTTCAAAATAATTGAAGGTATTTCTGTCATCTTTGGTTGACTACTAGAATTTGAGTGTAGGACACCATTAAAGCAGCCCTACACTTTGTAAACAGTATTTGAAGGAATCATGTGGAGATGACTTGTTAGCCTCCTCTCTAAGTACAAGCTGCAATATTATTGAAAGGTACTGTGCAAGTTGCCAATTTTTAGAAAAATAGTGGAAAAATCTAGGACCCATAACAATGACTGTCCCAGAAGTATACACACAATGGTTAAATAGTCTCACTTTCATGTAAGGAGTAGTTAATAACTGCCTAATTGGACTTAAGGTCTATTCAGTAGGAGGAATTTCATGCCTTGCACTAAAAATGCTGCTACTTATTCATGGCTAAAGAGCTCATAGACCCAGAAGATAATCTACGTCTCCTATTTTTCTAAAGCAATATAGCTTCTAACTGTATTCTAAAATGTATATTTATACACACAGATTAGTGAAGATTTCCCTTTTTCCCCATGTTCACTTCAACAAGAGATAGAGACAATTACAGAGATCCCCAGCTGGTCAAAGTACAGAAAATAAGTGACTATGACTACTACATCTATAATATAAATAGTAGAACTGAAAGTTTGTTTTAGTACTTTTGTAAATTTATATCTTATTTTACAGGAGCCACAACTTGATAATAAATGAGAATGCTTACCTACTTTTGGCTCTTCTTTAGTCAATAGTTTGAAGTCTTCAAAATAAATTATCTTCTTATAGTTTGAAAATATTTATACCCATATATGTGTCTATTTTTCTTGTAAAGTGATTTAATGTCTTCTTTACTTATATTCATATTTGTTTTAGTTTCAGCTTCCAAATGGTCATTGTTACCTTGGAACTTAATGCACTATCATGCATTAGCCTTTTACACTTGGGTTACATTCACACATTATTTCTAGAGAACTTTGGGAGAATTGATGGAATTTTCTACATAAATTCACAAAGTCTATATGTAAGGAATATAGTCTCAAATTTTCTGTTCTATTGAACTTAATTTTCTGCTCATGCAGGCCAGTATAGGGCAATTCTTATCTTATTTTCATGTAACTAGAAGTTTTTCATCTCTCCCTAGAGTCTTGTAATGATTCAGCCATGCTGGCCTTTTATTGTTTATGTTCACATTTATACTCAGATTGCCTTGAAAGGGAGTTGCTCTATCCTTTTTGATCATATTATTTTAGTATTACCCTGTTGAAAACAAAGTGAAAGACTGTATATCGAATACAAGTACTATATAAGAGTAAAAATAGATTCTGCTTGTGACAGTAAAGGTGAAACAGTTGTAAAAGGCCATGAGAAATGATTTTATTCTCTCATTGAACATACTATTTAGGCAGTTCATTTAGCTCTTTTGGGATAAAGACATGTATTCTTCAATAAATTTGCTAATAGATTTTATAGGCAACATATATCTCTTTGCTGCAAAAACCATGTTCATAATATCTTCAAATAGAAACATAATCAATTCTTTAAATTTTACAGTATGAAATGAGAAATATTTATATTGGTTTTGTAAAGTAAATTAGTGTCATATGTAAAAATAAACATACATTATTTGGGCCCTACATATATTTTTTTCAATGAATTTTCTTATTTCTGCAGCCTTGAAGATAATAATCTACATCAATAGTTCTTATGTAATTATTGTTTTTCATGAAATACTGTGTTTTTTCTATTTAGATAAATTTTATTTTAATTATTTTTCTATACAGTCGTCAGAAAAGACATAGGTCCAATATTGTATATGGCAGAAAATGTAGGAACCTTAGAAGTGATTCTAAGAGTCTTCTTGTGCTATAGCCTGTGAATCTATACATCCTCTTAGGCCATTTCAAGACTTGCGATGTAAGATACAAGCCCCAGCCTCTGATATACAACAGTGAAAAATTTCCAGCTAAGTGCTTATTCTTGCAAATATTTTATAATTTACATTGTTCAAGCTTTTCTACATTCCCAAATAAACTAAAATTTCATGAAATGAGATAATTGTTTTTAAAAATATTGAAGGATGTACAGATTTTTCAAAGAAGAAACCAAATTTCAAAAACTGATTATGTGCTGTTTTAATATTTCCTGTCATCTAGAAGTGAAAGGCTATCTAAAAACACAGTTATTAATTAACTTGGCATGTCAGAGAGGTATGTTTATATAAACTACTTTCAGGGCTAAGGCTTCAGAATTGAATGTTGAACAGAAGAGTATTAAACATTGATAGGCTTGTGAAAGTGCAATAAAACTTTATGACGAGTCAATATATACCTGAGCAGTTTTCTCTGATCATTACTTTAACAGCCTTGCCCAACTCCAGCACAACACAGCAAACACTACAGGCTATGAGCTAAGGTAAGTCTCCAGGTCCCAGCAGATCATTATGGTCATGTTTCTAAGCAAAATAAGTTTTACTTTATTTATGTTAGATATACCTGAATATTTTAAAAATAGTAAAATAGTTTCTCATTTTAAGTATGCTGATTCTTCTAAAAGCAGAGAAACAAGGTCAAGTTTTATAAAATATAGAAATTTTTTTCTAGTTTGCTTTAACACTTCTTTTGTCCAAATGAAAGTCCAATTTTGGTTTGGTTTAAATTCTTAATAGCAGAGAATTTATGTGAATTTTTGTGGAAAAATACTGGGATACTCCAGGTACTGTAAATATATTTATTTAAGAATATTTCCATAAGCAGAATAGATTCTAGATATATAAAATATTTAATTGTTGCTAGCAGAACATTAAAATAACATCAAACACTACCATCTAATAAATTATTATTCATGTAAAATTGTTTATCAATTGTTATTTCCCCTGAAGCTTTGCTTAAAATTAGTATGATCTGAAAAATAATTGATGTCATTTTCAGCCACAGAAAATGAATAATTTTAGTCCTTATTGTCTGTGAATATGCTCATCCAATTTGATTTTTTATATTACCTTTATCCTTGTTTTGCACATAACTGTTATCCTTACTTTCATAAAGGAGGGCTGATGTCACATAGTATGCATTTTCAAGTATTTTTATATTATTTTGATTTGTAAAATTATGTTTTTTCCAATTTTTTTGAAATTACAATATTATTACTTTATATTCACCCCTTTCTTCCATCTAACACTCTCTCCATGTTTTCTTTCAAATCTTTGATTTCTTTCTTTAATCGTTGTTGTTGCATATATAGATGCCCACAGCTTTGTTAGCTTAGAAAGTAATATGTAGACATTAATAATTAATTGTGACTTATTTACAAAAAAATGCTCATTTAAACACAGTTACCTTTCTTTCCTCAGATGGCAAAGAAGAAATTCAGTGGATTAGAAATCTTTCTGATCGTCCTCTTCATCATAGTAACGATAATAGCTGTTGCTCTGGTTGTTGTTTTGGCAACAAAGGTGCCAGCTGTGGAAGGTAAGTAACACTGCTTTAAGCAGCAGAGTGAAGTCAGGGGGAAGTCATTCCACAGTAGCAGTGGCTTCAAAACTGTGTTGGTGTCTGTGAGGGTGAAGTAATGAACTAACTCACACAAGTTGTAAGTTTCCTCTTGTTTCCATAATTATGCTATAGCACCAAATCCAACCCTTCCCCAGTCTGACTAATGAATAAATAAATGAGATTAAAAATATTTGTTAGATAACGTCTGTGAAATGACTTGAAATGTGAAGAACTTGGTGTAAGTTCCAAAATTACTACATCTCTCTGCCCATTAGAGTCTCGTGTTCTCAGTAGAAAGTTACTGCATTAAAGATTTTGTGCATTTTGACAATGGTGGACTTCTTTATTTTAAACAAAGGGATATGAGGAAAAGAGGTGAAGTGTTAAAATAGTTTAAATAAATTGCCTGCACGTTCTCTTTCTTTCTCTCTCTCTCCTCTCCTCTCCTCCCCTCCCGTCCCCTCTCCTCCCCTCCCCTCCCCCTCACCCCTCCCCTCCTCTCCTCTCCTTGACACCCTTGAGGATGCCAAGTTTTTTGCTTTGGTTTTCAGAAATAGGAACAGTTAATGGATGGTGTAGACAATATTCTTTTTATCCTTGTTATAACTGATGAGATAGAGAACACATGAAAAATACAAGGAAGATGAGTTAAGGTTCCAGGTTCCTGGTTCTCCCTTCCTCTCCTAATCAGAGTCTGCACAGCATTATGGGACTCCGAACTGTCTCTTCCTCTATCATTTTCTTTTGACCAAGTAAGGACTGAAAAGGATGTTATCTGTTGCACTCGTGTCAAACACCAGTTGCAGATGCTATCAGTGTTATTTTCATACCTTCTCCCAATTGTTGACAGCCCTAAAGTCAGCATTCCTCTTTCCTAAAAGTCAGACCATACATAGTATTTTAAAATGTTTTTGAATCTTATTATTATATTGACCAAAGGCTTGCATTTTTTGGGGTCGTCTAGAATCACAAATTGATTTTGCTTTAATAATAAAAGAAATGAATCCAGTTGTTAAACACAGTATTCATTACTTAATAAAAATGAATTTTATATTTTCTTCTTCCAGAAATAAAAAATCCAACTTCAACCCCTCCTAGTCCTGGGAGGTGTCCACCTGAACAAGGTGAAAATACCAATGAGAGAATTAACTGCATTCCAGAACAACATCCAACACAGGTCTGCCAAAAATGCTCTGGATGATTTTAGAAATATAAACTGCATTATATGAAGATATCTACTCAATATAGAATAATTTCATATTATTAAAGATCTTCACATAACCTTTACTTATGCTCCCATTACTTTTCTGTATAAATTTGTGACCAAATTGATGTTAATGAACTTCCTTTCAATTCATTTGGATTTTTCAAATTAAGAGGTTACTATCCATCCATACTCAACAAGTTACCTAACAAGGTTATAAGCCTGTCCTGAAAATGTCATTGCTCTTCTCTCTTAATGTTCAGTAACTTCAGGAACACTTAGACGGTTTAAACTACACTATTTGTAGTTGAAGTTTTAAGAATTTCTAGAAAAGTATATATGACTCACTTATCTACATATATCTATATTTTATTATATGGAAATTAGTGGAACTTGTTGGATGCATGTAACCATACTTTGACTCAAACTTTTTAATTCATAAATGTTGTGAAAATAAAAGTCAATGAGTGTATGTGTTTTATGTTCATATTTGACAAGTCCTATAATATTTGTGTTTGAACCTCAATTCTACCCTTCCTATCACATGACATAATGAACTACTTGCCAGTCTTTTTATATATTACAAGTTACACAGAACATTATTATTTATCAGAAACTATAGAAATCAATGAAGTATTTATCAGTAAACTTATAGTAATAACTTCTTTTATCTATTGATCAAGCAGCTACATAAATCAGTGTTTACTGTTAACAATATACTGAGAAAAGTAGATATACTGATTACTGTTCTTTTCAAGAAATAATGAAAAAAAAAGAAATAATGGACGATTAATACTGAATCCTTTTAGAAAAACACATGATTCTAGGAAAGAGATATATGAACAGGCAGTGATTTGGCTTTGTCATCTTGAAGGCTTTTAGTTAATTTAATCTGTTAAGTTGATGAAAAATATTTTCTTTTTCAATATTCATGAGCATAGTAATAAACCAAACTCATGAAGTAAACAAATTGTAATTCAGCAAATATATTTACACTTGTCATTCAAGAATGCACAGTGAGCCCAACATTGTTCTGCATGCCTGTAAATCTTGCTACTAGAGAGGCTGAGGCAAGATGATTCTAAGTCTGAGGCTAGCCTTGTTAAATGATCCAAGAGGATATATAGATGTCTGCAATGCATTTTTGTGGTAGAGTGTGTACATAGCATTGCATAGTCTGGATTTTATTCAAAATATAGGAAAAATAGTCAAACTGGAAGAACACTGGAACAGAAAAGGAGTTTGTTGACATTCAGATTATAAAAAAAATAGTCAAGATGGTTTAAATGAGATTCTGTTATTAAATAAACTCTCACTCATTGAACTTTAGACTTAACTGGAAATTCAAAGAGTTTATCAAGGCAAAATGAATAGGTCCGAGGATTTATGCAAGTGGGTACAAAGTTCAATTTTAGCTGAAGTTGTATAATCTCAATAGGTTTTAGTCATTAATCGGTGTCTTAAAATGTTTTTAATTAGATAATATTCAAAGGTAATTTTTATTACAGAGAAATGATAAAATAAATGCTGAATGAATGAAAACTAAAATCTCCCAGATATTAAGAAAATGGCCTAAATATGTATTTTGAAGGGAATGTTTATTTAAATTATGTTACATGAAGTTTTATATGTATTTCATAATATTTTCTCAATAATACCTTATAAAATCTTTATGATACTTAAACCTTTAGCTTTCCATTATCTTCAGTGATAACCCAAAGCAATAACTTATTAACAATATATATAAAACTCTATGAAATTAGATTTTGAATAAATGTTATTTTCCCCAAACAAGGCATTTAAGATTAAGTTAGTCAAAATGATTACATTTTGTAAATTTTCATATACTTTTTTAATTATAAAAGTTCTCTTACATTTTATATAGCCAAAGATTCATCATGATTGACAAAATATTTAATTTTGAAATATGCTACTTATTGTATACAGAAGGCATGTATATGTAAAAGTTCAGTAATAACAAGGTAGGGAATAGTCAAACTGCTATTGTAGCAAATTGCTAAATTCTTACTCAAAGTGTTTTAGTCAGCACCGTCTACAATAACAAATATCAGACTTGGTAGCTTCTACACTTATTTCCTATAGCTGTGGAGGCTAGCTGTCCAAAAACAGCCAATTTTCATCAACTTTTAGTGAGGATATTGAATTTGTTAAGTATATGTGTTCATTTACATCATTCCCACTCCTCTCTTAGCTTTTTCCAACAACTTCCATTGCCCTACACCCTTCACGTTTATGGCCTCTTTTTCTTTAATTATTACTGTTACAAACACACACACACACACACACACACACATGTGTGTGTGTCTGTATCATTTCAGAGCTGATCACTTGGTATTGAATAACCAAATAGTTGTCTTATCCTTGACAAAGACTCATTGTCCATCTCTCAATAGTCATTGGTTGGCTGTAATGCTTCATCTAGAAGTGAGATCATGTGAGATTTCTCCATTTACACTGGTCTATCCATTGCTGGCCCTATTGCTCAGCTTTTAGGTGGGCAAACATACTGTTTAGATTTCATGGGTGTATCTTCCATGTCATATTTAGAAGTCACTGTGCCACAGTACAGCAGTCCTGTTCATCATAAGCCTTAGGTGTAGGATTGGGATGCAGATGTATCACGTGGAGCTAGGCACTACACCATTACTTGCTCTCTACATTTTGACATGCTGTAGCTTTCTTTGTGTGGTGCAAAAAGATACATCATTGAACAGGAGTGAGAGCTCTGTCTCTCTGTGGGTTTATCTAAAGAGAATTTTTCTACTGTTGTTATAGATGGTGCTTCTTGCTACCCTCACAGAAAAAGTTTTCAATATGTAGACCAGAAGGAAGAAGTTGTTTTTGCAATGACTTCAGTAGTCTTGAATATGTTGAATTAGGGACAATGCTATGACATTATTGTAGCCTCTATTCCTTCTTAAGATTCTTATAAGCAAATAAAGTAATATGGGAAGAAGAGAATAGGTCTTCATTCATCATTTCAGTTTGAAAAGAAAAAGTTACACCGTTGATTCAACTTCATATATTTATAAGTATATATTATAATTATAATATACATACATACTCATGCCACATAATAAAATAATTATTGAGGATTTTTCTTGCAATTTTATTTATGGGAGTTTACTGAAATTATGGCCATTAATGAATTGAGTGAGCCTTAATGTTCTGTCATTTAAGCAAAACAGAAAAAAATATGAAGTTAGAGAAGTAAATGAAAATATTGAAAACACTTAAAATTGTAAATAATAGGAAGAGCACCTAACAAACAAAAGAAACATTATATTCCAAAAGATAAATTAAAATTAATTTTGATTTCCTTTAAGAGTAATATTTTTAGATTAATCCTAATATATATGTATGTAGACAGTAACTGTACACCTCTCAAGTATTTATGTTAACTTGGAGCCTTGAAATAGGATCTTATTTGGTCAAAAGACTTTTGCAGATCTGTTTCAGCGAGTGTCTTTATATGGAGACACTATGTGGAATGACAGACAGAGTAAAATTAAATGACCAGTAGAATGAAGTAATGCCAAATCTTCCAAGGATCACTAGAAGTCATGGAAACTACTGAGAATTCTTCCATAGACCCACAGAAGAGGCATGGCTCTCTGGACAGCTTGAGTCGGGATGTCTCTGTGAGAATTCATTTCTGTTACTTTAAGACATCTTTTATTTCATAATTTTATGGCAGCCCCAGGAAAGTACTAATAGAGTATATTTTGAGAAATTACCATAATTCAAGCTTAGCTAGCTTTTCAGTTTGTCAAAATATGATTTCATTGCATTTTATTTTTGTTTTTTATACAAATCCATACACCTGTTTGGATTAGTACACCTATGTCTGGTTCTACATTTGTGTTTGAACTATGTTAAAACAAAACATCTTAGAAAGACTGCTCTAATGCCCATTATTTTATAGTAGGATTTTGTGTTGTTTGGGACCTTTTGATAGGTTACATAATTAAAGATAAAACTATCTAAATAAAGGCTGCACATGCCTGATACTATGAAAGATGTAAACTGATCCTTTATCACTACTGTTTGTAATGTATATATGTGTTTATTTCTGTATATAAAGCCATTTTAATGTGATGTGAAGACAGTTTAATATATACATTTAGTTGTTTAACATGTACAAGTTAAAAATTGTTTTCACAAAAAATAGTGATGAAAACATTGTACCAATATTCAAATTATAAATATGTGTCATAATTAAAACTTTTATTATATAGATATTTGTTACACTGTTGATGATACAGATCACTATGCTATTCAACATGTTAAGTATGCATTTTTGATTTCTTCTAATTTATGCAAATTTCATGTAGTTAGTAAAATTGCTGTGTAGTCAAATTTAGTAATATTTGTTAAAGTATGGTAATTTGTTTTGACTATTTAAAATAACTCAATTACTAAAGTGTTTAGCTAATAATTTTTAAAAACCTGTTATAAAGCTCTGGGCTGAGACTGTGGTTTAAGTGGTCAAGCAGTTATCTCGCATTGACAAACCCTTTTAATAAGCCCTAGTCATTGCTACAAAAGTTATATGTGATTGAATTAAATCAAGATTTTGAGTTATGAAACATCACCTGAATTTGATAATTAACGTAAGTATTCAAAATCTTCCTTGTTATCATGATGAAAGAAAAAATACCATAATTATTGAGAGGACAAAGGGTCTCAAAACATGTGTGTTTAGAGCATGAACAATAAGAAAACAGTTCTTGCACATCTGATTGCATTGCCAATTATGTTTTTTTATTATTATTAAAAATATTTTTACAGGCTAAATGTGAAGAGCGTGGCTGTTGCTGGCGTCCCGGAAACAACACTGTCGTTCCTTGGTGCTTCTTTGCAGATAACCATGGCTATAACATTGCAGAGGTCACGAATGAAAACACTGGTAAGGAGTGTCCCCACCACGATAGCCCAATACGTGTTCCAAGATGAAAGAGTCTATTTTAAGTTGTTCTTTGAAGATAGTATCTTCAATAGAATCCAATAAGAATATACATCAAAACTTTTAAACAATATATTGAGGATTTTTTTTCAGAGTTACCTCATGTAAAATAAAAAGAGAAACAATTTTGTAATAGTATAATAAAATTATTAATACGAAATGAATTATTAATAATTTGTCAATATATAAACTATTTTAAGTGTATGAGCTTTTCTTTTCCTTTGTCTAAGGACTTAGAGCCACACTGAACAGAATCCCTTCTCCCACTTTATTTGGAGAAGACATTCAAAGCGTCCTCCTCACAACTCAGAGTCAGACTCGTAATCGTTTCCGGTTCAAGGTTTGACTTTTATGATTTCTAAAAATTTAGTTGTATTTATTTTATGAATGTAAATTTTGTCTCTGTGTCTCTGGGGCAGGGAGAGTGCCACAGGAGAGCAGTAGCCATGGAGTTCAGAAGAGGGCGATAGATATCCTGGAACTGAAATTATAGATGGTTCTGACGAACCATGAATATGCTGAGAACTGAATCAAGGTCCTCTGCAGGAACAGAAAGAGATATTAATTTATTACAAGCCATCGTTCCAACCCTTGCCTTGTGATACTTCTAAGAAAATTTTTGTCTTAAGTGTAGTTGAAGAAAATATTCTTTCTCCTTCCCATGTATTCTCCACCCTGAAAAATATTTATCCCAAAAAGATAAGTAAAACACTAGTTACCCTTTTATGTGTCCTTCTCTCTTTGAAGACAATATCCATAATGGTTTCTTCTCCAGCCATTTTTCAAAAATTCATAAGTCATACTTTATTTAAAATACTTAGGCTATTGTCTTGAGAAGGATTGGGGCTGAATAAGTGTTTGTATTAAATTGTAGACTACATTGGATTATTATTTAAAATATTTTAAACATTTATTTATTTTATGTGTATGGATGTATTTATTGCTGGTATGAACATTGTTACATTTTGTGTATGTCTGTTGACCACTGAAGCCAAATGAGGTTATCAGAGCCTTGGAAATGGTGTTACAGATGTTTGTTAACTACCATGTGCATACTAGAAACTGAACCTGAGTCTTCTCTCTAAAAGGGTAATGATTGTTGCTAATCATCAAAACATCTTTTCAGGATATACATTTAAAAGTTGTTTTGAGATTAGTTAAAATAGTATTGTATAAATGCAGTGCAAAACTTCATACTCCAGGTTAAAGCAAGAGATTACTGGTTTATATGAAGGAGTTAGTCATATACATGAGTGTGTCTGTATGACTGCAGCGCATAACTTCATATTAGGTTAAAGCAAGAGGTTACTGGTTTATAGGAAAGAGTTAGTCACATATGTATGTGTGAACACACACACCCCTATAATTTGGAGAAGAATATAATAACTTTGCGACTTTCTAGAAACACATTCAAAATATTAAATGATTTAAATTATTATGTATTGAGTTTTGCACTGATAAGAATAGAACACATGGGAATGAGTATACTGAAAAATTAGTGTATTACCAGAATGTATTTTAAAAAGCCACTTCCAAATTCTTTATTCATTATTGCAAAGAACTAAAGTAAAAGTCATTGCCCAACAGCGGGATAATTGATAATTAAAATTTGATATTATATATGATATATGTGTTATGTCATATATATTTATATATAAATGTTATTTAGATCACATATTTAAAAGAATAACAGGTTAAGGAGGGACTGAACAGAGGAAATAAACAGGAGTTATGAAAGTGGATATATATAGCTAGTAATATTGCTGTCAAAGTAGATAAATACTTAGGAAATATTCTATATACTCCAAGGCTAAAACCCAATGTTAAGCTTTACGGATTCCTTTCTATTGGTGATTTATAGTTTAAAGTTTCATTGAGATGTATAGATTTCGAGTTTGGTTAATTTCAGTTTGACTTATTTCATCTCCAAGTTTTTTAATAAATTACTTTTAAAAATTAAAATAAATGATCACTTTCCTCTTGGGAATAACTAAAGAAGTAGATAAAAAAGTCCTTACAACATTTACCATAAAAGCCCAGTTTTCAATGATATTTAGTGACACTATCTCTTCTGTAAATAAATATATTTACTCAATAATATAGAAAACTGTCAACCAATTAAATATAATTATTTCTTAATAATTTGTATGGCTTATCTATGTTATTTATGCAATATATAATATTCTATTAATGTTATATAATATTATATATATAGATCATTTCATAGCTTGTATGTAGTAATTCAGAGATGAGTATATCATAACCACTTACTGTTTGTGTATTAAAATCTGAGCAGATCACAGATCCAAAAAACAATAGATACGAAGTGCCGCACCAGTTTGTAAAAGATGTAACTGGAATACCAGCAGCTGATGCACTGTATGATGTTCAGGTCTCAGAAAACCCATTCAGCATCAAAGTGATCAGGAAAAGCAACAACAGAATCTTGTAAGTGATCCTTGTCTCTTGCATTCATATCAGTAAAAATAGCCAATGGAGGATAAGGACATATTAACAACAGTGCCAGTTCATAAAGAATATACAAATTTCTCCCAAAAAAGTGAAAGTATAGATCTATGAACATTATGATCATAGAATAATTATTTTGATTCCCTTAAAAGAAAGAAACTAAAATACAAATTTGAAAACATCAGTTGATGTCAAGCAAATGCATGGCAGGAACAATTGATAAATGTTTGCATTGCCAATATTCACCCATATTGGAAATGGTTGCTATTTATGTACCCTTCATGATTTCACTTTGTCTGAAACAATTTTCAGAAGTAGATGGTTTCTGTGAGGTATGAATTTCCATGATAATGTCAAAATCGGTTTTTTCACACATAAAATTTTAAATACAAATTAAACATTTTCATTTAGAATGTATTGTCTGGGGTAGGGAGTAATTGTCTCAAAGAATTTAGTAATATTTAGTAATTTACTAGAAAATTCAACATTCATACAGGTAGGACTCTATAAATACACACATGTATACATATGTATGTGTATAATATAAATTAATAAAGCTATGAATTTTGAAACGGTTTATCAGGGATATATGGGAAGATTGGGGAACAAATGAGAAGGAAATTATGTAATATAATCTCAAAAATAAAAGAAAAAATGTTTTGGAAATAAAAGTAATATATTTTTAAAAAAGAAAACACTAAAGATATGGACTTGTTATCAGGTAATGTTAATTAAACAACTTGAAAATCAAATCTCATAAATTTACGTCCACTGAATATACATTTTTCTAGTTTGCTTACTTTTAAGCAGAATAGTCCAGCACAGAAAAAGAAATACTTCACTGAATTACTTACATGTAAAATCTCGACATGTTTAACCATAGAATAAGTAAAAGAGGATGTTTGTCTTGGCTCTGGTGGTGAAGGATAAGAGACTTTTCTTAATGAGTTACACATGAAAAATATTGTTTTCAAGAATTTTGCATGATACTTTTATTGTTTTTAGAAAGACTGATTTTTGAAATTAATTTTAGCGTGAATGGAAACCACTTTAGTGATGCATTATATAAACATAGCACCCTACAGAATGAGCCCAAGTTTAAACCCGAGTGCATAGAATACGATTGGTAATCTTTGAAAAAAAACTTTGTTTATCTATTTTTTTATTTATTATGTTGCTTCTGTGTAACAGAAGGACATTGGTAGTTATTTTCTGAGACTGAAAAGGCCTAGAGGGTAAGATGGCTGGCTATGAAAACCTTGATGAAAACAGGGATCTATTGATACCATACACAAGTTCTATCTGTGTGACAATTTGTACTTCTTCCAGTCATCACCTAAGAAGTCAAATATTCTGAATAATATCAACATTAAACTAAAACAGGGGAGTATATCATTTATATACATACCTTTCTTTTTTCTTCCTTTCTTCTTTTTTTTTTTTCCTCAGGTTTGATACCAGTATTGGTCCACTGGTGTACTCAAACCAGTATTTGCAGATTTCAACAAGACTTCCAAGTGAATATTTTTATGGCTTTGGAGAACATATTCATAAGAGATTTCGTCATATCTTAGACTGGAAAACATGGCCAATCTTTACTCGAGATGAAATTCCCGGTGATGTACGATATTATTTTCTCTTTATAGAGTAAATGATCATACTGACAGTTTTATTTTTGACATTATTATTTTTGTGACGATGCTGATTAAATTATTTACACAACAGAAATACTTACTGTAGAATTGTTTCTAATTTGGTTTAAAATTAAAATTGTCTAGAAAAGCCTCAAGTTGATCATAGCATTTTCAAATAAACTTTCTTTGGGTTGGTCTCCACCTTCTGAGAACCCTTTTATTTTCCTATTCTCCAACTTGCACCTCTGACACCCCATTTCCTCTCTGCTTTGTAGAGAGTGTAGGTTTAAAGCCAGGAATTAGATCTGAGGAGGAACATAAGGACATGTGGCATTTTTCTCTCTGAGTTTAGATTATCTAATTTATTATAATAGTCTCCAGTCCTGCTTATATTCCTGAAAAATATCACTTTTTTTGGGTATCGAGTCAGATCAATTTCCTGGCTTTTGTGAACAGAGTAACAGTAAGTCTGGATGTGAAGATATCTCTTCGGTAGGATATGCCCTTTGGGTATATGCCCAGAAGTGGTATACATCATGAATATGCTAGCTTCTTTTTCATCTTTTTTAAAGAAGTCTCATCATGACTTCCATGATGGGTATACCAGTTTACACTGCCAGGATTAATGAGAAAGGGTTTCTATTTCTACACATCCTCATCTGAGGTTTCAGCCGTTTTTTTCCATTTTTAGTTTTTTTAAAAAAATACTTATTTTTATGTATATGCTTTTTGCATGTACCTGTGGATGTATAACATGTGCATGCCTGGTAGCTACAGAGGTCAGAAGAGTTCATGGATCCCTCTAGAACTAGAGTTACTAATATGTTTGAGCTTTCATGTGTGGGATAGAGTTCAGGTCCTCTACAAGAAACCCAAGTACTCTAACCACTGAACCAACTATCCATCTCGCATTTATTTTCCTGGTGATAACCTGATTTGGCAGAAATGGAATCAAATGTTTAATTTAATTTGTATTTTCCAAATAAGCGAGGATATTTAATACAGTTTAAGATATATATCGATCTTTTGTGTTTCCTCTTGCCAGAGCCACCTATTTAACTCATTATCTCAGTCACTATCAGATTAACTCTCTGGTTGTCTTTCAATTCTTTCTTTATTATAGTTATTAACTACCCTATCTGAAATATAGCTGGAAAGTATTTTCTGAACTTCTTAAGACTATTGCTTTGTTGTTTGATATTTTTTGCAATGAAGATCACTTTAATTTGCACTTCTGTGCTATTAAGAATGATATTAATTCTCTGTGTCTAACTCTTGAAATATTTTTATGAAGTTTTTACTAATTTTAGCATTTCTAAATTTTAAAATTAAAGCTTTTGACCCATTTGACTCAATTTATGTGAATTTTATTTAGAAAAGACATATGAATCTAATTCATCTTAATGAGAACTGATAGAAAAATCTTAACTTCTCTGACTGGTTTTTGTGAGTAATTGAATACGTATTTGAAGATAGTGACTGTTTGGTTTTTACTTTATTTTTTGTATTTTACTATTCTTTTTTTTTTTTTGCAGTGTTGTGGTTAAAGCTTGGTGGAATAATTACAAATAACATGCTGTCCATAGGTTGAAGTGTCTGTTTTACTTCAGACTCAATCTCTTGCAACTTTGCCCACTTTTGAATGGTCCATAGCACATAATCACCTAAAGCATTCAGTTTTTGAAAGGGAGGTTTTTTCTTTTTGCTTTTTGTTGTTTCATTTTTGTAAATACTATAACTCCACAATACGTTATACAAATTTACATATTATGTATTACAAAATCTTAACTTTCACACTTCATAGAACTATCGTAATCACAGTGCCTTGCTTATTGTAGATTTGTTTCTTGTGTTAATGTGAAACTCATAAAATTAAAAGATAAACTACTAAAGTTATTTTTATTTATTACTTAGCTATCTTTATTACTTTTGAGCACCAATGCTAATACTATTATTTCTCCCAATGAGTAAGTGGATAGTTGGTTTGAAGGAGCTTTGTACAAAACGACAGATACATTCTACCACTCTTTGTTTTCTGTGTTGACAGCATTGTCATCTGAAATAAACACCAAGCTGAAAGCTTTTTCATTCTGTATTTCTATCTAGGCTTGTCTTAAGTTTCTGTCTAAAACCAATTAGATAGTCTTACCTATCCACTTGTCTAAGTTGTTTAGCATTTCCCTGGATTATCTCATGTTCCCATTTATTCTTGAAAAACATATTGTAGAATCTAGGATAGACAATGCTCTGGGTCCTATGGGAAAAAAGTGTGTGTGTGTATGTGTGTGTTTGTGTTAATATCAATATAGCTTGTCTAAATATATTTGATTCTAATAAAACAAAGAGAAGCAAGCATCATATTAACATATGTCAATGACTCTTTTGCGGATATAAAATTATTAACTAAAGTACAGTATATTATTTTTGTATCTTTTATGTGACATAAAATAAGAAGTAATAGTATAGAGCTAGAGAAAGTCAAATTACAAAAGCAAATGAGTTTGTAAAAATTATTTAGCAAATATCTTCATTTTGATTTAAAATATCTTTACTTTATATTCAGTTAAATATTTAAAATTTGTAACTTCACCTTCCAGAATAACCATAATCTCTATGGGCATCAGACATTCTTCATGGGCATTGAAGACAACTCTGGGAAGTCATATGGTGTTTTCCTTATGAACAGCAATGCAATGGGCAAGTACAATTTATTAATATTATGCTTGTGTGAAATTTGCATAAAAGTTGCAAAAAACTAGCATATAAATACTCTTCTTATTCCTATAATAGATTCTTGACTTCACAAAAAACACCTATTTTTTAAAGAATGGCATAATGTGAAATTATTATTGGAAAATGTTATAATTATGTTTTAGTCATAAGTGTTTTTATTTGGAAAAGTATACATAATGTAGTGACACACAATTAACCTTAAGGTGCAATAACTAATTGAGATAGAGTGTTAGCAAGATATTTGTTCTTATTAGGAGTTTGAACCTTATGCTTTGCTATAAGATTTTCAGAGGAGTCATGCCAATTTTAGAAAACGACATATTGACAATCGTTCATAAATCTTACAAGCTGCAGCCTTCTGTATTTTGACCAAGTTATTCTTATTGTCAATAGCTTACTTCTCCTTAATAATTGAATATTCTATGCACTGATATGGCTAACAAGATGTTCTATAAACACATGTCTCAATTGTTTTTATTATTGATAACATTTTACAAATTATGTGTATTTGTTTTCTACATTTATTTTGTAGAGATTTTCATTCAGCCAACTCCAATAATTACTTACAGAGTTACTGGTGGCATACTAGACTTTTATATATTTCTTGGAGACACACCAGAACAAGTAGTTCAACAATACCAAGAGGTTTGTTTCAGACTGAATTTGTAAATTATTTCCCACAATAATTTGCTTTAAGAAATTGTTAAATAATTTGTTATTCAAATAGAACTTCCTATCTACATGTATTTTACTTACCAAAATTTGATGACATGAGTTGATAATTTTTATTATCCTCTGTATAATTTACATATATTTAAATGTCTATTTTATTTCGATTAATTTTGTCCCTAGATCACTGAGCTCAGAATTCACTCACTTAAGATGTTATGTGTTAAACTTTTACTTAGTTATGATGATTTTTGATAGAATAAAGCAAAATGAAGTATATAATTTGAGAAAATAGAAATAATCAATGAAAATGTGGATCATCTACAAATTTAATCAAAATGGGGTATGACAAAAAGTGTTCCTTTTGTGTTATAATTTCCATTAATATACTTTGATTCTTATCTTTATTCTTGATGGTAGAGAAGTATATCTTTGCAAATATTATTTTCCTGAGTGTTTCTTTATCACAAAACACACAAAAATGTTGTACAGGACATAAACTTTCTAAGTGTGTTGGTAAATATTTATAAGAAAATTCTGGAAGATTTTGCAGCAGTAAATAAAATTTTATATGATTCTGTTCTTACAGTATCTAGTTAAATGAATGCAGAGGCCTAGTAGAATAAAAAGCACATCAATATTAGTTATTCTAAAAATATTTCTCTTTGTTGAAACTAACTAACTGTCCATTCACCTCAAGCTCATTGGACTGCCAGCAATGCCAGCGTATTGGAACCTTGGCTTTCAACTGAGTCGCTGGAATTACGGGTCTTTAGATCAAGTGAAAGAAGTAGTAAGAAGAAACCGGGAAGCTGGCATCCCATATGTAAGGAGAGTGGAAGGTGCTATGGATTGGGAGATTATAGGACAAACATGGTCATATATTAGGAAATGACTCAAAGTGTCATGAAACATGGACACATAATGTATCTTAGGTCAACAGTCTAGAATACTTATAAAACTGATTAAATGATAAATTTAGTCTGTATCCATGCCTGATGTTTGTAAGTTGGTTCAGTTTGTGTACTTTCTTCTTTTTTTGAGATTCTATTTACCTCATTTTTGCTTTCCTTTCATTGTTTTGATCCTCTAGACCCTCACATATATACTTCCTTGCTTTTTAAAAAATCAATGAACTCTTTTGTATTAATTGGTCAAAAATATTCTTTTGATGAACTTATCAGAACTTGTATTAATACAAATGGTTTGTTATTATTATATTTCCATTTAAATTTGGAGAAATCATACATGAGTGCTATGTTTAATAATTTGCACTCTCCATCTCTGTACCCCGACTTCTGTGTTCACACCACAACCTCTCAAATTCATAAATACTTATTTAATTACTATTAACATACATAAATATGTATGTGTGTATTTTTGCCTAGCACATTTGATACTTCCTGTATTTGCTTAGGGCTTACCATTTAGTATTAGATAACCTATTCTGGGGCACATCCCTGGAGTAAAACCCATAAGAGCCATACATTATCAGGAAAGTGCTTCTAGAACTGGGACTTTGTGAGATTTCTTCCTCTGTGATGATTCATCAACTGTTGTCATTGGACAGCTCACATTTAGGCAAACATATTGTGAAGATTTCGTGTTGCCACTTCCTGTCACATAGAGTGACATTATCTCACAACAAATGTCCTGGTCCTCTGGCTCTTACAATATTCCAGGCAATTCTTCTGCAACACTTCTTGTGTCTGTAGGGATTAAATTGTAGATGTATCAATCTGTCTTAAGGATACCATGGTCAGTTTTTCTATGAATTTATGTGTTTTCACCAGTTGTACATTGCTGTTAAGGTCTATTGGCTGCAAAAAACAAAAAGTGTCTTTGATTAGGAGTGAAAGCTGCGCTTATCTGCAGGTATAATGTGTAATGAATGCAATTGGAAATTAGACATGTTTGAAAAATATCAGTAGTAGGGAACAAATATGTATTTGTAAACAAAATAGCATTCTGTTTTTTAAATAATACAGATATCATGCACACACACACACACACACACACTCATAAGCATGACTTGAATACATGTTACCAATGAGACATGTCAATGAATTGCTCATTAAGAATTTTACACTTAAAAATGGGACAATCTAGTGCTAGTACAGTAGTTCTGTAGTAGAATGAACATTCCTTAGATTCTAGTTTTCATAACAAACACTAAAAAAAGAAACAAAATAAACAAATAATATGAATGAATGAAAGTAAACAGTTTGATAAGCAATTCTACATTTTTGTACTATAAACTCTAAGTAAGTTACCTCTTTTTCTTGAAGCAATGTCTGCTTCTGTAGCCCAGTCTGATTTGCATTCTGAAACCCTCCTACTTACCTCTAAATAGTAAGATTAAATTACATTAGCTTGCTTTCTGAGGTGTAGCTTGGGTTACTGTTAACTCAAACATTCTCTACATAAAACAAATGCCAGTGCTTAAAGATTGAGGTTACTAGAAAACTCTTTCTACTGACACTGAAACCAACTTTGCTAATTTTCAGGATGCACAAGTCACTGATATTGACTACATGGAAGACAAAAAGGACTTTACTTATGATGAAGTGGCATTTAAAGGACTTCCTGAATTTGCTCAGGATTTGCATAACCATGGACAAAAATATATTATCATTCTGGTAAAGATAATTTGTGTAATAAGATGTTTTAATTATTATGAATTTGTATATTAACATATTGCCTACAGAATATTATTTCTTTATTAGGACCCTGCAATCTCTATAAATAAGCGTGCCAATGGTGCAGAATATCAAACATATGTGAGAGGGAATGAGCAAAATGTTTGGGTGAGTGAGTCAGATGGAACCACACCACTTATTGGAGAGGTAAGTTCTCACATCCTTTAAATTCATGGGGCTCTGACTTTCTATTATGCAAATAGTGCTTGTGTAAATGTCACATAAGTGTGTATGTGTGTTTATGTGCTTTTCTCTTTGGACTTAATTTATAATTTTGCTAGGAAACTAGTCAGATGAAACACCGTATAACAGATCACTTGAATTCAATTATCAAAATGGAATCCAATAGTTTGATATACTGTTCAAATTCCTGTGAAAATTCTTCAATGTTTATATGAAGAAATTAACATAAATATTTGCAAATTGAGTAACTATAAACTACACACTTAGTTTTACGACTTACACTTAAAACTCAAAATAAGGTATAGTTACTGAAATTGTTGCAAAGAAGAAAATTGAAATATTCAAAATTGGATTAAAATTTTAAAACCATAGAGTCAATTATGTGCAGAAGTCTAAAGGTGTCTAGCTTTTGCATATTTATGTATTTACATAAGTCTGTCAGTCAATCGATACGTGTGTACATGTGAGTGCAGATGTATGTGCACCATTGCATGTATGTAGAGTCAGAGAACAGTTTGGGTGTTAGTTCTTGCCTTTCACCTTGTTTGACACAGGAGCTCATATTTCCTGGTGCGTTTGTCAGGCAAGCTATTCCAGGAGCTGCATAGGATGCTTCTGTCTCCTCCCATCCTTCTTTAGGAGTGCTAGGATTTCAGAATGGCTACTGTTCTGGGAATATGAATGCAAATCTTATTTGGCAAAGATTTAACTGATGGAGACACCTTCCCAGCCTTTGATATATATGTTTGTACAGAATAAATATTACTAGAAGCATAGCCATACCTCATAATACAAGCAAATGACTAGACACATAGTGTTGGTAATTCACTGCTGTGGTTAAAAAAAAAACTAAATAAAACTATGAGGAAGTAAAAAATGTAAATATGTATTTATTAAGCCATTATTTATAACTGATAAATATTGTATCTGCCCTTACTATAGTTTAGAAAATTAAACATTCAAAGGCACATTTTCTCCTGTGATAATAAGTTCCACCAGTCCCACACAAGTCCCTGATATTTCATAGACTATGTTTTTTGGACACTTGTTACTGTGATCCTGCCCAGATCAAAAGATAATAAATGATGTTTATCTGATTTTAAAACTTTATAAACTTATCATAATTGATTAGAAATGAATTCTACTTGTGAATACTGCTATTTGAGGGATACATAAAGAATCATATTCTGAAATATAATAAATAATAAAGAGACAATATAACATATCTTACATCTCATCTTTGATATAATAAGATCAGGTCTTTGATACCTTGAGTTTAAATTCTGGCTCACTAACTGTGGGGACTATGACATTGAGCATCCCATTTAACCTCTCTGTGTCATTTGTGTCACTTTGTAGAATGGATTTAATTAATCTACCTTATTTGTAAAATGAAAATAAAAGTATTTGTCTTCCAATGTTCTCGTAAATCATATGTTACCAATTATAAAAATGTTTAGAAGACTTAGACAATATTTAGCATGTATTGCCATAAAAATGAAACTCTCTGTTCTTGAAATTTTGAATGTAGATGTGTTTGTAAATGTACTAATATTTTTTTAATTGATGAAACTGAGATATATTACTTTGGATAATTAATCTAATCTACAAGAAAAAACATTTACTTTTATTTCATATGGCAACTTCATCCCACTCTTTTTCTTTTCTAAACACTCAATGATTTTTCTTCTTGTTTACTTTAGCTATTTTTTTATGTATTTAACATAGTGTTGAGAAATTTTGAATGTTTGATGCACATGAGTCACACGTAACTACTGAAGTACAATATTGGGGATTTAATAGTGTTAAATACTATTAACTACATGCATTTGAAATACTACTGAATTTAAATATTTTTATTCATTTGTACATGTGAATAATCTATTCATCTAGGTATGGCCAGGATTAACAGTGTACCCAGATTTTACTAATCCCAAAACCTGGGAGTGGTGGGCAAATGAATCCTATCTTTTCCATCAGCAAGTGGAATACGATGGGTTTTGGATTGTAAGTAATTATTGTAAACAAATCCTTTTATTTGGTGAACAGAAAACGTTATGTTCATAAACACACACCTGTACACACACACACACACACCCTAGAATATATTCTAAATGAAATTTAAATATTTTCTATCACTTACTAGATTTATAATTGTGTAGAATTAGATGTGTTTGCAACACTTAAAATTCTTCACTCCAGTCTCAAATACCTTTCATAGCATTTGTACCCTGTTTTTAGGTATGTGTGTGTATATATATGTATATGTATATGTATATGTATATGTATATGTATATGTATATGTATATGTATGTATATATGTATGTATATATGTATATATATATGCATATATATGTTAATTTTTAACTCTCCGTATCATTTTGTAAGTTTTATTTCACTATATTTTATTTATGCCTATATGATTATATGCTTATGTTCATGGACACACATACCTGTGCCTATATATCAGATAGATAGATCAATCCAGGAGTAAAACAATTTCAAGAATGACTTATTTTTAAATAGCATAGGAAACTTGTTGTTCACAATTTTAAACTCCTGTTTTGTATCCTTTTCTATTTAGGACATGAATGAAGTTTCCAGCTTTATTCAAGGTTCTCTGAAAGGATGTACTTCCAATCTACTGAATTACCCTCCTTTTACTCCTGGTAAATTTCATTTGCTTACCTAAACACCCAATGTTGAGACAAAAATTTCGTTAACTAATAAATTCTAAAGCATAATTCTTTTTTTAAATATTGACTTTGATTTTTCAATTCTTTTGTTTTTGAATTGACTATTTTTTTTTATAATTTATTTTTTCTCAAATCGTAATTCATTCACACAGGGGTTATAAACACAGAAAGGCAGGATGTGGGGAAGGGAATGACACTGGAATGTGGGTGATCAGGGGGAATACAGATATCATCAGAACCGGGTATCGCCTGGGTGAAGGTTCAGGGAACAAGTCACTATGACTCTGCCTATGACTCGCTTGTCCTTATCTAAGTTGGTATTGTCTACCAAGGCTACCTATTTACAAGGTCTATGACTACTCAGGCTTGTAAATTTCCACAAAAGCTGCCTGTTTACATTAGCTTATAGCCATCTGTTTCAATGTTTTTTCACTGAGACCCAAGACTTGGTGCTAGTATACATGTATGACAGGCCTATTGCTGATTTTAGGCCTATGGCTGATTTTAGGCCTTCAGTGGGTAAGCAGGGTTGCCCCTGACATCTCCTCCCTTCTCTAAGTATAGAAGGGCTGTGGCAATTCTAATCTTGCGAAGACGGGGATAGAGGCCTGACCTCCAGTATTTGAAGGGGACCTTGTTATGGCTCCAGTCCCCCTGTCGTTGTCTAGTGAGGCATGAGTGCCATACCCATCCCAATGTCTTTTTCCTGGAGAGGGGATACTTTTGACATCAACCCCTATGCAGTCAGGCTAAAGCATATTTCTAAATCGCAAATTTTGTTATAATTTTTAATCCTAAATTTAGTGTTTTTTTCTTCTTTGCCAAATATAATATCCATATGGTTGCACTAGTGTATCTTTTATTTACGTTTGTGTTCTATGCATGTATACATCTTTTCATGCTCATATGTGAGATTCTGAAGGTTTTCTCTCTTCATCTCTACAATATACTTTTTAATTTTTGTGTGTATTGTTTGTGCATGTATATAATTGCATGTATGTACATGAGCTAGTGTAAAACTAAATGTTAATTTTTTTCCTCTTCATATTATTTTGTAAATTTTATTTCTTTATGACTTGTCTATGTCTATATGATTATATGCTCATGTTCATGGACACATTTACCTGTGCCAAATCATGGAACCCAGAAGAAAGTTTTTGTTTTATCTTTCTATCACCCTCTGTTTATTCCACTAAGGTAGATTTTCTCCCTGAAACTGACACTCTTATCTTCTCAGCAAAACTTAAAAATTCTTGTCCAGATGCATAGAATTATAAAGCTGCACTGTCCATCCACCATGTTATATGGGTGGTGGGATCTAAATTCTGGAACTTGAGTTTTCACACCAAATATTACTAACTGTTGAGATAAGCAGCTTTACTTAAAACTCCTTGTTTTTAAGACAAGTTTTATTCCTTAAAGCTAGAGTGTGTTTGTTGACTAAAGGAGAGAGGGGGAGAAAAGACATAGAGACAGACAGATTGACAGAGAGTTCTGGGGATCCACCTGTCTATACCTCTGAGGGCTAGGATGACAGATGGTCACCACCATGTGAGACTTTCATGTAGTTGCTGGATGGAGATCTGAACTCAGGTCTTTATGCTTGTGTGCTGACCACTTTCCTTACTGAACCATCTCATCAGCTCTTAACCATCATCACATTTAAATCAACTAGTGTGCTAGAAATGATGAGAATTAGTATTTAGATGAATGCTGCACAATATCAATGTGTAAACTGCAATTAACTTATCAATGACTATTTCCCCATAAATTTGTGTATTATTAAAACAATGAAATATCATTTAATTAAATATAAAACATTATATGTATTGCAATTAATACGTGATGTGTTTATACTTATTGTAGCTAAAATCATTGTCCAGCCTCCACAGAAATGAAATGCAAGAACCTTATCAGATATTGATTAATTAAATGTGGTCTTTTGTGATTTTTTAATAGATGTTTAGAACACAGTATAAAAATAGAGACAAATACTATGATAAAATACCTCACAAGAATATTGTGATATATTTTCTCTAAGGTATTCTTGATAAAATCATGTATTCCAAAACTCTTTGCATGGATGCTGTGCAGCACTGGGGGAAACAATATGATGTACACAGCCTGTATGGATACAGCATGGCTATAGCCACAGAGGAGTAAGTACAACTTCATGCAGAAACTCAATAACTCACTGTTTTGTTTAGACACGTGCTTCTAGAAGCATAGCAATTTAATAGAATGTTGTAAGAGTCAGAAAGAAAAACATTTTCAATATAAAAATCCTGTAGTATTAAAGTATCCTTCTTTTTTATTAATATTGATGCTACCAATATTAATAAGTTATTGGGAATTACATGACATGTGTATTTAGCAAAGATTTGCTTATTTCATAGAGGATATTCTTTAAAAAAATTTTTTTTGCTTTCTATGGAAAAGAACGATATAATTGTTTTTATCAATCATGAAATTCTCAACTGGTTTAAAATGATGATACTGTAACTGCTTTTATCCTCCAAAAATAAGTGTTTCAAGTTAATTTCTAAATAGTAGAGCATAGTAGAATAAGGAACATGGCACAAAACAGAAGCAGGTATGTAGCACACATTGATTTTAAGTTTTTTTGCTTGTGTTCTGTAAATTTCTAGAGAGTAGTGACCAACTGATAACACACAGACCTTCTCAGTATTTTTCACATTCTCTTTAAGTGTATATTCAAGTGTTAATGATTTCGTGGTGCTAAATCACAAAATGCACAGAAACTATAGTATATTGCCTTGATAAAGTTGTTACTTCTAACTGTACAAACCTCTATGTAATAATAGTAACAATAATAGAAAAACAGGGTATAAACTTGAGAGTGAAGGACAATGGATGGTTTAGAGGGAGCATTCTTGGAACAAGCTGGATGCAGATAGGAAGGAGGGAAGGAAAATATTATAATTCTATTCTAATTAATAACATTTAAACATAAATAAATAAAGCATGAATGCAGTGTGAAACATTACATTTTTAGTTAGGTTAGTTTTCAGATAAAAGCTAGCACTAACTTATGGCTCAAAATAAAACAGCTTATGCTATGAAAATGGCATGTGAGGATGCCATATTTTTACAGAGGGAGCCTAGTTAACTTTGTAGTTTGAAGTATACCTGGGACTTTGTTTGTTTTTCTAATGAATTCCCTTTGATGGAAAATTAACATTAATGGACAGGTACTGATAGAGGATAGAAAAATAGTAGACTATTAGAAACTGTTAGAAAATGTACAAATGTTTCTCAACTAGGCTAATTGCCAGTACACACATTATGCTTTCAGTTTAGTAATTAATAGGTGAAATTATTCAAAATTTAATCTTTTTCAAAGACATTCTTCTTATATGTTTCAGCAGAATATATTCAAGTGAGCTGCATATTGGTAGCTAAAAGCAAAATAGATGTTAAAATTTCACAAAATTTTCAAAATATCATCTTGTGTCAGAGAAAGTATCAAAAAGACATTTGAAACTAGTTATTTTCTTTTAAATTAATGTATTCAAATTTATTTTTTAGGTAGTACTTACTTTTTAACTTGATCATATTTTTAGAGCTGTGAAAAAAGTTTTTCCTAGAAAGAGAAGCTTCATCCTTACCCGGTCAACATTTGCTGGCACAGGAAGGCATGCAGCTCATTGGCTCGGAGACAACACAGCCTCCTGGGAGCAGATGGAATGGTCCATCACTGGAATGCTGGAGTTTGGCATGTTCGGAATGCCTTTGGTAGGATGGTTTACTATTTGTCAAAAGAAAGGGGAAGAACAATGCTTAAAATTTTTAAGGTAGAGAAAATATAATAAATTTTAGATATGAAACATGAAAAGCCTGATAATAATTAAAAACAATTAGTATAAACAGAGTCAAAATTGTAGAAACTCATCACAAAATATTTGAAGTGAATTTAAGATTATTAATTATTCTGTCATATAGTTGAAAAAAGTGAACCTCAAAATCAAATGAAATAAAATAACATATTTATATTTATAAGAATATATTTATATATTTATTATTTATAAGAACTTTGTCTTAAAAAGTAAAACTAAATGAAATAAAATCAAATGAAATAAATATTGGCAAATTAAAATAAAAGACACAAAAAGTGCAAATTTTGTTTAGAGTATGAATCCAAAAGCAAAAAAGACTAGTAATTAATCTAAAATGTATGAATGTTACTTCAATGAAGCAAAGTGAAATAGAATAAAATACAGAAATTTACTATTTGAAAAGTTGCACAGACGCAGTAAGTTAAAGCATGTGGTAAAAACAGGATTTCAATTAAAAAGCTCTTTAAACAATCAATACTAATATTAACAATATTTATTTTGATATATCTTTATTAACTTTTTAATATATGTCACTATATTTTCCTCTTATTTATTCTCCCATTGTCTTATTCATCCTTCTTGATCCCAATCATGAATTATTTGAAAACATTATATCTGCTTATAATGTCTTTTGATCAAATCTCTCCATTCCCTTTCCTCCATTTCCTCTTCTATTACCCCCAACTTTTCCATCCCGACATCATATGCTAATTTTAAAACATACCGAGTCCCTTTAGAGCACCCAATATTTACGCTGGTATAAAGCAATTTATAGAAGCATGGAAAGCCTCTCAGAGGCAACATTCTGGAAGAAAACTAGCTCTTTCTCAAGAGCCATTACTTTCAATAGCTCCTCAGCTAGGGGAGGTGCTTCATTGGCCACTGTGCTGGGATTTTGGTTCCTAAAGCCAACCTAGCTTGTCACCTTCCTCATCTGAGCATGTCACATATATTCTAGTACCTACCTTCTCTGTTTGTTCTCTTTCATTTATAACTTTAAGATTTGCAGTTGAAATTTAAATACACTCCACAGGGTTTCGCCCTGACACATAAAGAAATGGGAAAGAACACATTGTATATGGACTGTGGGTTTTCAATTAGGCTTACTATTATAAAAGAGACACAGGCTCATGCATATATGCATACCTTCTAAGTGATCTACATCTTTGTAGATTTATCTGGAAACTATCTATTATTTAGATGGATGATTAATTAAACATTTAACAAAACAAAACAACACATTGCTATTTCTCAGATATTATGTAAAAAAACCAAAGTATCAGGTAGATAAAAAATTTCTGATTAAAGTTTAATTATTTTAGAAGAAAATTTAAGAGGATAGTCCATGACATGTTAGAGAAATAATGTCTCAAACAAAATCTAATGAGCAATGGCACATAAATTGAATTAAAATGAAATTAATCATTTAGCTAATTGAAAAATATCTTAATTATTAAAAGTAGAAAACAACCAATATCCTGGAAAATTATAGTTTCAGTTTATATAATCCTAAATGATTAATATTGAATTTAGAATGTCTAGTGTAAATCTATAGAGCAGAATAATAGAAAATTGTGTAAAATGTGTCTGATAAGCAATATTAAAAACCTCCATATATAAAAAAACCCCATATATATAAAAACTTCAAAAGATTTCAGCCTAAACAAAAAGAAATAGAGAAATCAAAGCTAAATATTGGTGAGAAACACTTCATGCAAACCATTGATAAAAAATAAGCCTGGTCATCAAAAAGAATTCTGAAATTCCCAATAGGAGTATTCTGGCTCATCAGATGAGGAAAGAAAGGCAATTGGTAGTAGAGAATAATAATAATGGGTAGATAGAAAGGAAGAGCACACATGGAGAGTAAATCATTTTATGGGACATGTATAAAGGTAAAAGCCAAGTAGACCATGAGCAATGCTGATTAACTTGTGCATAAAATGGGACGTGCTAGGTAACGTAGAAGGTCGACACGGAGTAAATGCAACCCTGTCCTTTAGGTAGGGGCGGACATCTGTGGGTTTTTGGCTGACACCACAGAAGAACTCTGCAGAAGATGGATGCAACTGGGAGCCTTTTATCCATTTTCCAGAAACCACAATGCTGAAGGCTATATGGTAAGTGACACACATTACTCCCAAGTTTGGTTTGAAACCAAGCAAACTGTATTTTCAAACAATGTTCTTCCATCTGTATACATAAGGTAGGATCTAAAGTATATAACATGTTTTATAAATAAATTTTTCAAATCATATTTTATGTATAAAATAGACACATGAGGAAATCACAAAACAAAATGTATCCATACCATATTCTTGGATTTTAACTAAGTTTCAGTTTAATTTATGACAAAATATAACTTTCTATGGAAGACTCTTACCAGTTTTTATAAAAGGAAGAAAAATAATTTAAGAAAATATGACTTGACTCCAAAGACATTTTGTTATGATCAATAAGAGTTCAACGAACATGCCAGTAAACTCAAAACTAACTTTTAAAGCATTAGTCTGAACTGGTAGGAACAGAAATGCTGGGAAATTCAGCTCTTCTTAACTCAATTTTGCATGCTGTGAGGTATAGACATGTTTTTAAGAGAGTATAGTAATATCCTTTTAAACCTGCAAGTCAGTTAAGAACATGATGATCAAGACAGTTTTCACTGTTTGTAAGTAACTCTCATACCAAACCTCAGTTCCATTGAGACATGTCAGCCACAGAGCTCAGGCTGTGAGGAACTTCAGAGAACACAGCCAAACGAGGTACAAAGGAGATTCTGAGGGATCCAATTTCATTGCAGACAAATATTCTGCACTCGTTTGAGTTTTCTAAAAAGTAAATGGTATGCTAAGATGAGTATTGTAATGCTTAGTTAGCAGAATGCATGTGGAGGATATCAGAGTGACTATAAGACAACAGAGTAGTGAGACTTATCAACACACTGTTCAAGTCTGGGCCTCCGGAAGCTGACAGAAGGGTGGTGTCCTGGCAGGGAGAGTCATCAGTCAGCTGGGTTCCAACAGACCCTGCCAGGTCATTGGGAAAGGTGTTGAGGTGAAAAGGACACCAAGAAGAGCCCTGAGTCTCCAGAAAATAGTCAGCCAAAGCAGCACCACTGTATATTCAGTGGCTGGGATTAGTAAATAGAAAGTATGATTTCAGTGTAAATTTAAGGAGGAGGCTGAATAAATTCTGTAACCCTCTAGCAAACTGTGTAAACAAGCTCGGCACTGGGAGGAAGATATAAGTAGATCTTCTGGTCTCAGGAGGAATGTTGAACTTTAAAGCTGAAGTTTGCTATCTGGCCAGGAAACTTTGTCCCTTGCTTTCATGGACCCTTAGATTGTTTCTGTTCCATCTGGGCTAATGGCTATGCATACAAGAGAATTATTGAGCACATTCAGGCTTGTGTTTGAATGGGTTACATCTAGGACATTCGTCAAATTATGCCATGTATCCGAGTACAAATTTAGGTGTAGGCATGCTGTTGTCACTGGAAGGGACCACAGACAGTTTAGCAAATGTTTTGAGAACATGAAAATTGGAGCCATTCTAAAGAAAACTAAGAGTTTAATTGAAAGCTTATCTGGGTATTTTTCATCTTTTTAACCTGTCCATTTAAGTGAGAAGTGTATCCTTTAAAATAGATTAATTAAAATATATCTAAAACATTCAGACATAAAGATGTTATTATAATAAGAAAAATTTTAAATTTTTTCATAGAAGATTTCAAATGAAAAACAATTTGCTTTAAACAGCGATTAATATGGTTTAATTTTAATGTTTATTTATATATTCTTTACTTATATTTCTTTTGCTATTGTATAGGAACAGGATCCTGCCTCTTTTGGACAAAATTCACTTTTGGTAAACACAGCAAGGCACTACTTAACCATCCGCTATACTTTACTTCCCTTCCTGTACACTCTGTTCTATAGAGCCCACACATTTGGTGAGACAGTCGCAAGGCCATTTCTTCATGAGTGAGTATTGAGAACTATGAGTAAGAATTAAAATGTGAAGGTTTGGAAAGCTGTCTCAAAGGGTTACAGATCTCTCTCTGCAAACAACAGGACTTGAGTTCTAATTCCAAGAACCCATACAAAAAGCCAGATATGACTACTTTGGAATGTAACTGCAATATTAAGGGAATCAGAGAGAAGTGGGTCCCAAGAACTAGCTCATCTGCCAGTCTAGCTTAGTCTAAATGGTAAGCTATTAGTTGAGTGAGATACCTTGATCAAGGAAATGAAGCAAGGAGAAAACAATGGAAAACAACTTTTTCTGGTCTCTACATGTGATAATGGATATGTCAACTTGTTCACTTTTGTGCAATGCATACACCAAGCAATACATTATACACGTGTATGCACACATGCACACACACACACACACACACACAACAGATACACATAGTATCCCAAAATATATTATATACACATATGTACATATCACACACATATATAGTCACAAACATACATATTATACTACACTCACAGAAATAGTGATAAAAAGTATTTTCAGACATATAATAAAACACTAATAGTAATGAAACTAGATCCAAAGCGAATCTAAAATTATCATTTTTCTAGTTGAATAATGTTTTAGGATATGTGTATTGGTTGTACTAAATAAGATTAATTCTCTGGTAGAAAAGATTAAGCTATGAGTGGGGATTTATCAGAAAGTACAGATAAACTATGCTAGGAAGGTTATATTATTAAGAAAGATTGAAAATGTAATAATCACATATTGTTACAACCTGCCCATAGTGTGGTATAGTTATAATATTGTACATTATCTACTTATATTTTTGTTATGAACCAACAGGGTGTTTCTTAGGAAATGACCTAATGTTTCTTTTAAATACATATTAGATTTTTTTTTTTTGGCAGTGCAGTAAGTTGCCTTTATTTTACCATTTGTTACATATTAGATTTTTAGTAAAAAATATTGAAAGTGGTTAATGAAATAACTCTGGCAATTTATTAACTTACCTTGTAAGAAAATAATAAACAGCAAGTTGCTTATTATATATTAAAAGTAGCCATATATCTATAGTATACATTTGATTTTACTTTTTAAAGTATGGAAATAACTCATGCCAGGCATTCCGTGCTCTCTTTTAGTAGCCTCCTTCCCCTATGTCTGTCTGTCTTCATGGAAGCCATATGAACTACGTTAGAACTATTGCTTCAGGGTGACATGTTAAAAATAAACTTAAAACAAGTAGTTTCTCTTTTTTTACTGGATATTTTATTTACATTTCAGATGTTATCCCCTTACCACATCCCCCCACCTCATGCCCAGGAACTCCCTACCTACTATCCTGTGAAATCACAGCCAAGGGAATGGGCTTGGAGGAATCAGCGGGGAACAAATACTTTCAGGAAAGAACTGATGAGATAAAGAAAATAAGCATGTTGCCTCCACATATTTTGTAATGTTATATATTAAATACTCTAATTGTTTTAAAGGTTTTATGAAGACCCAAACAGCTGGATTGAGGACACCCAGTTTCTATGGGGCCCTGCACTACTTATCACTCCTGTTTTGAGACCGGTAGGCTTTACCCATGTATTATATTTATTGCTTAAAGACAATTTTGCATAGCCAAATTTGAACATAGTTTTGAGAAACCCAGATAACACTTATTACTCAACGAATTATCTCAGGTTCACAATCTCTCAAAATGCCAAAGAATTTTGATACTTACAAAGTTCTTTGATCCATCTAGATTATTAAATATATAAGAAGGAACATAGAAAGGAGAACATGTGAATGATCAATTTTATTCTGAAAAAATTATTTTTATTGCATTCAATCAAAGATTATAATAATATTAATTAGCTCACACTTAGGAAGACACAAACATTACACATTTGCTAATATAGTAGTAAAATAGGCATGTAAAACAGCCAATTTTAAGAATATGAAAAATGAAAAAGAGAAGTGATACGTGTCTCTTGTTTCTAAACTCTAGTGTCCATGTCTCTGTACAGAAATGAATATTTTGCTTCACAAAAGCAGGTGCTTTATAGCAATGCAAGTGCATATATGAATTAAAATTGCCACCTCAATTGTAGTCTCTTTCCCACTTGAATATTGATTTTTAAATTTTAATGTAAAGCTTATAATGTAACTCAGAGCTACTGGAGTAAAATAACAGAGAAGTACTTTTTTTTCTCCTGAGAAATGGAAAATCTAAATCAATTCTTGACAAACTTTTTTCTTAAGGGTGGGGGAACATTCTAATAGAAGGAAGGGTTGGGGGAGGAGATAGGGGTTTGTGGAGGGGAAACTGGGAAGGACATTTGAAATGTAAATAAAATAAGCAATAAAAATGGCAAAAAAACAAAAATAAAAAGCAAATAAAAAATTAGAATTTCAAAAATGTGTTTAATATCACATATATTTTGCATATTTACACTGATTTTCTTTAATTCAGGGAGTAGAATATGTGAGTGCATACATTCCTGATGCTACCTGGTATGATTATGAAACAGTAAGTAAGATATATGAATATTTATATCTATACATATATGTTTCTGTAAACATAGTGCATGAATGCTGAGAATTTTTGAAATTATTGTAAGAAACCTTGCACAGTTGGAGAGCTGTCTAAAAATGCTACACAAATTATTCCTTAATGCACATGAGTCAAATATTTAATATGAAGTCATATTTTTAGTATACGTACAAATGTATTTTTGTATTTAAATGGAATTAATGGAGTACTTTAGAAAGAATTGGAAACATTTAATTCTTTGCTCAGAATTTACATTTTTCTTTTTTAGTCAGAATGTTATACATGCTTTTAAATTAAAACAAAATCATTTTGAATGTTTGTTATGGCCTCCTAGTATAGCCAAAATAATGGCATTCACAAATTCATAGACACAAGTATTTGATTGATTTATTTATTTTGAAAATGGAATTAGTAATACCACTTCAGATTCAGATTATCTTTAAAGTAGCTATAATTTTTCTTTTCTTTTCTTTCTTTTTGTGGTTATTGTTTATTTATTATAAACTATAGATTTTATTCCACTCTCAGTCTACCCTCCTACCGTTCCATACCTCATACCTCCTCCCCGCCGCCCTGTCTCCACTAGGATATCTCCATCCCCCACCCCACAAGACCTCTAAACTCGCAGGGGCCGCCTGTCTATTGAGGGTTAACTGCATCATCTCTGACTGAACAGAAACCCAGCAGTACTTTGCTGTATATGTTTTGGGGACCTCATATCAGCTGATATATGCTTTCTGGTTGGTGATCCAGTGTTTGAGAGATCGCCGGGGTCCAGGCTAATAGAGACTGCTGATCCTCCTACAGGGTCACCCTCCTCCTCAACTTCTTCCAGCTTTTTAAAAATTCATCAACAGGGATCAGCAGTATCTGTCCATTGGTTGGGTACAAATATCTGCATCTGACTCAGATGCTCGTTGGGTCTTTCAGAAGGCAGTTATGATAGGTTCATTTATTAAACTTACTATATTTTACATTTGCTTGTTTGGTTGTGTAAGATTTTTGTTTGAAGGAATATTTGAATGCTTTCTTAAGTCAAGTAAACTTTATTTTGTGTGCATGATTTTCCTGTTATTTACTTCTTTATTATTTTACTTATGCATAATTATGAAGTAAAATGGTAACTTTATGTAAGTCTGCAATGTGTACTGAACAAATAAGTCGATACTTGTATTTCAAGCACTTTATATAATGTTTTGATTGACACATCAAGACTGTGCATATATGAGTTCAGTGTAATGTTTCATTGTATGTTTCTATTTTATAATGGTCAAATCAATGTAATTACAATTCTTATTCCCTTATCATTACTTGTTTTTTATTTCCTTTGAGCTTTCCTTATTAATAATGATTCTTGCTATAAAGTAGGAAAATTGTTAATTCTGATCCTGCATTTCGAACAATAGTTATTCTTCTCTAAAATAGAAAGATTAGTACAATTCATTACTTCTTCCATCAAGTTGTGTTTTTATATCTCCTACAGAACCACTACTTATTTTAATTTCTGTAAAAGAAGAAAAAAATTTCTCCAAAATTAATTGATAGACTTGCCTTATGATTCAATTATGTTAAACTGGAATGTTGACATGACATGGGCAGGAATATTTCAAAATTATATATTCTTATATTTACAGCTGTACTACCCTTATAGTATTATATCAAAGCAAGATGAATATATACCAGTGCAGGAATATATAAAAAATGTGATTTACATACAATGCATTATTATTTATATATAAAAATAGTGAAATCCTGTCTTCTGCAGTACAATGGGTACAAGTAGAGGACATTCTATTGAATAAAGAGCCACACTGAAGCTGAATACAACATCTTCTTTCTAAAATGTAGATATTATTATGAATACTGTAACAAGACTATTAGAAGCATTATAAAAGAGAGTATAAAATATGGGTATAATTGCTAATTATTGTAGGAAGAAAATACTTATATATATTTTATTTTACATTTTAAAGGAAAATGAACTTATTTTCATATGCATAGAAAACAATGAAAACTATTTTCTTCCAATAAACATAAATTAACAAATAATAAGTAAATAAAATGTATAAATCACAATCATGATAAAGCAAACTTAAAATATATATTAACAATAAAAATAATATTTATTCTTTAACTATTAGGGTGAAAAAAGGCCATGGAGGAAACAAAGAATTGACATGTACCTTCCAAAAGACAAAATAGGATTACATCTTAGAGGAGGTTATATCATACCTATCCAGCAACCTGATGTAACAACAACAGCAAGGTAAAATGAAGGGTTATTGCCTACTCACATATGTTCATAATAACTCAAGCAGGACTGGAACCAGGAAGGAAGAGCTGATGCAAGAGAGTGTGGATGGGGTGCTGCTTCCTTGCTTGCTCCTCATGGCTCAGCCTTGTTTCTTATAGAAACCAGGTACTTATAGAATCAGCCCAGTTATGACAAGACCCACAACAGACTGAACCAAACTCCCTTCAATCCCTAATTAAGAAAATGCTCTACAGGATTATCTACAGCCAGATCTTATGGAGGCACTTTCTCAAAAGACCTAACTTCTCCTCTCGACCATAACTTCTGCTGAGTTGACTAAACTTAGCTAGGTCATTTGTATTTTCCTATCAGTTGGAGATCTAATATCTTTAATTTAAGGTTATAGTGGTTAAAACACTGTGTGAAAATTCTTATTTAGTAAGTTAGTTAGCTTTATATCTCATTTGTATGTATCCACGCCCACTTGTCTGTATGTGCACAATACGTATGCAGTGCCCACAGAAAGCAGAAGAAGTTGTAGTATTCCTGGTAATGAAGTTACAGACTGTTTTGATTCATGAGATGTCAGTACTGGTAACCAAATATGGATCCTCACAAACAGTGTGAGCATTTTTAACACTAATCAATCTATACAGCACCCTGAGCTGCACATTCTTCAGACACATTTAACTCTTTAGTTTTAATGAGAATGTTATATAGTTTAAATTTTGCAGATGGCGTATCCTTCAACAACTAAATAATATCACAAATTTATAATATGTTTTAAAGTGTATAAAATTTGTCTTTACTTATGTAAGTGTATTTATATTGAAAACTATGAATACAAAAATTATGCTAATACACAACTAAAAACTTAGATTGAAATGCATTTACTGTAAGTTATAAATTGATTCCAAAATTATTTTTAATTCTATACAAATCACATTTTTCTTTGTAGCCGAAGGAATCCCCTAGGCCTTATTGTTGCATTAGATGAAAATCAGGAAGCAAAAGGAGAATTCTTCTGGGATGATGGTGAAACTACAGGCAAGTTTCAATGTAGTGTATGGTTAATTATCCATTACGATAGCTGTATTTTAGCTTTGCTCAGATAAGTTACATTCATAATGATTTTTGTAGTACTTTATAAATTTTGAGTTGTATATGTGATTAACATATCAACTTTGCGAATGGTGTGTTGTGAAATATCTTCGACGAATGCACATGATTTTATGTTAAATTCATATTTTAATTTTATATAATTTTGTTAAATTTTCAAATGTACAGATTATATCATGTTTTCAAATGTTTTGGATAATTAATTGTAATCTTTAAACATAAACTTTTATTAATGAAAGAAAAAAAAACAAATCAATGCTCTTAGCTGTAGTTAAAGTCTCTGTCAGTGTCAAGTGACTTGAGCAAAAGAAATTCCTTTTCAGATGGAGAGATGGCTCAGAGGTTGACAGCACTGACTGCTCCTCTTCCAAAGGTCTTGAGCTCTAGTCCCAGCACCCACATGATGGCTAATAACCATCTATAATGAGAGCTGGAGCTCTCTTCTGGTACCCAGGCAGAACACTGTGTACATAATAAATAAATAAATCTATTTTAAAAAGAAAACAAATTCTTTTGCCATTATTAAGAACCCTTTAGTTTATACTTTGAGAATTTAGGACAACCAGAAACAATCTAAATAATTAATGAAATAACCATGAGCATTTTATTATGCTATGTAAATAATATTAATTTTATGCTTTTAGATTTAATTATCTCATTTTTTGCTTAACATATTTAATTCATTTATTTTAATATGGTATACTTAGGTAATAATAACTTTATATGTGTCTACAAATGTTTTCATATAGTTTCCGTTTGAACTCATTACTTTTGAAATTTCTATAAATTTTATTATGTTCAGTCTTCTACAAAATTGGGTCCTAACCTTCAGTTACCTTATAAAGATAGCTTAGGAATGTTTTAGTACACATATGATACATATATCATTGTTTTGTTGCATTTCTTTCATTAAGTATTAGTTTTACTACACGTTAAATTTAGTTTTAGAATACCTCTATATTCTTTCCCTTTTCCAAAATGTTTAAAACTGATGAATAAAGAGATATGAAATAAGACTGTACTATCTCATTTCTCCGTAGAAAGAATGCATAATTTCATAGGTAAAACCTATGCATCAATATTGCATGAAGTATTAAATTATAATAACATGTCATTTTTTGTGAGTGCTTTATTAGTGGTGAAAGTGTGCCATATATCCCAGACTGGTTGAAATTCTGACTTTCCTGTCCCTACCTCTACAAAACTATGATTACATATTTGGGCAAATATACTTGACTAGAATAAGTTATGTTTTCTTCTGAATCGCTAGACAGTTTTTCTATTCATAAAAAACTTAAACCAGAAAATATATTTAACATCTCTGTTAACAAGGAAATAAAACTTCAAAATTTATCTTACTTATTATTTGAAAACTTTATAGCTGTATTATTTTTGTTATTAAGATAACTATGATTATATATAATTATATTGTGTCTTTTTCCTTCCTCCTATGTAGCCCTTCTTATTCTCCTTCTAAGTCATGACCTGGTTGTCCATTGATTTTTAGTAATACATACATTCACAAATTTATGTGTGTGTAGATCTTTTGCTCATTATGTGTAATCGTACTGGTACATATATGCTTTTGGAGCGGACCATTGGATACAGGATACCAATTACTGAAGAGAGCTTTCTCCCTCAGACATCATTCTTTAGCTGACTGTGGTTGTTCGAGTCGGGTTGAAATTCAGGAACATTTCCCCCTATACATTAAACATTATACAGTACATTTTAATTGTATCTTGTAATAGTTGCTTTTATTTCCTCAGAGAAGGAATGAGATGAACGTTGTATCCAAGCTAAGCGAACACACAGCCTGAGCATTTCTTTCTCTGTACTTACTATCCCTAGTTCCATGCCTGGAGACTTCTAAGCTCCATACCTCCTAATCTTCCAAGCTGATTGATGAACTCCGGCTTCTTTGGGCTTCAGACTCAGTTGTTCTGCTTGGCCTCATACTAATCTTGGCAATATGTGTTAGTCTTCGGTCTCCTCATTTTCTGGCTCATTCTGTCATCACCTGCATCTATCTTGTTATTTCTGCAACCTGTCTCTCTAAAACTGTCCTAACCAAAATGACACAGACACCAATCACATGCTGCTCTTAAGTAGCCTCTGTTGTCTGTGATGTTTTTATGTGAATTGAGTGTATCCTATTTCTGACTTGTTCTGTTAAATCTTGTTCTGATTACTAACTTTGTCTGCCTTTCAATTACATATCACTTTCAAACATGGCCACTTCCTTCTAAAACCTAAATTTATGTTCATTTCTAGGGTTTAAAGGTATATACTAAGTGAATGTCTGTATTCCAGCCAGATCATAATGTAATCCAGAGAGTATCTGCATTCTGACTGGATCGCATAGACCTAGAAGGACTTTGAATGGGATTGCTTGCTAGAGCAACCATGTTGTTGGATTGAAATTCACCTACACCATCTTGCACACACTGCCTCACTCCAAATCCCCTTGGAACAGCCCTAGCAATTTCTACCTAAAATTTCTTCTCTTTTTTCTTAATACTTATTAGATATATAAAAGTATAAATTGTTTATAGTTATTCATTATTATAATTTTAAAAGAACTAAGTATTATATAAGTATAAAATAAGAAAAGTTAACTAATTTTTATCTGATAACTGTTTATTTTTCAATTTCAGAGACCATAGAAAGTGGAACCTATATTTTATACACGTTTTCAGTTTCTAATGTAAGCATTTTCTGGAAAACACATGTCATTTTAAATATCTACTTTATTAGGTATTATAGGCTACTTCTTAGAGCTACTTAAATTTCCCTCTCATTTTCAGTAAAATTAAGAGGAATAATTTTTTGAATTAACTGTTGAATTTAAATTATTTCATTATGAGCAAACACATTTTATTAACTCAATTAGATTGAACTTATGATGAAACTTGTGCATCATAGTCTTCCTATGCCTTAAAGTTTACTTTAACAATATCCCTAGGAAAATAATTTCTACATATTCAAAATGCTTAATTTTTTAAAAGATTAAATAAGAATTTTTCAAAAAATCTAGAATTCTTTATTGTTTTTAACAATCCTGTTATCACTGACCAATATAAGGACTACAGTAACTGATCTTACGTATGACTGACCTCATGTGATTTCATCATTAATTCTAAAAATAAAGTTTTATGTTTGTATATACAAACAAAGGTAGTTGTTTGCTCTGTGTCAGCTAGTGGGCAGGGGAGCTGGATGACTCATTCATTGACTTCTCCTTTATTCCTCTCATCAATCTGGTGACTACCAAGACTTAACAGCTGACACTTCATCCTGTTTCTTCTCAGGATAACTTGGTTGTTAGCTGCACACATTCATCATATCCGGAGGGAACTGCCCTTGCATTTCAAACAATCAAAGTGCTTGGGCTGAGAGACACTGTCACTGAGGTTACAGTGGGTGAAAATGATCAGCAAATGGCTCCTCATTCTAATTTCACTTTTGATGCTTCCAATAAGGTAAACTGATGAAATTAAACTGTCTTCCATGCTTCTTTATGTTCTCTAACACTCATTTTGGAGCTCTAAGTATACTTTTTTTTTTAATATTCTTCAAAAAAAATTAAATCAAAGTGATAGATACTCCTGAAAATTCTGTTTGCTAGATTTTAACATAGTTTTAAATCAAGTTTAAAACATTATCAATTTAAACAATCAATCATTATTTTTTTATAGATTCTCTCAATTACAGATCTCAACTTCAACCTCGGCAGAAGCTTTATAGTTAGATGGACACAAGCTTTTTCAGACAATGAGAGATTCAATTGTTACCCAGATATAGGCACTGCAACTGAGGAAACATGTGTACAGAGAGGCTGCTTATGGAAACCGGTAATCTAGTTTTTCTTGTGAATAAATATGTGATTTTTCATATAAGCACATCAGTGAAAAATTTACACCCAAATTTTAAGTTCAACAACCTAGAAATCATATCCATTCATAAATTATTTGACATTTGAAATTTGAATATTTAATAGACAGTCAAACTTTATTTGTGTAGCCAATGACAGACAAGGTGACCAGGTACATCACTTTTCATGTAGAATGGATGATAATATTTTTCTCTTAAAAATAGCATATTGTTTTACTTATACTTTACAATTATTATAGGTGATTGACTAAATTGGCAAGTGATATGTGAGTAGTATCAAGTATTTCCAAAAAAATTTTCAAACTATAAAACTTGGATATGTATGCTTTATTTATGTTGGACAGCAGCGAAGAATGCTGATTTTGTGACAGGTTGAACCGTGGAGAGTCATTATGGTTGCAACATTAGTACCCACTAAGTTTGTTGTGAATTTAGGAAGAATGAGTGATCAGCATGGTGTTTATTTACCCAAGTCCTGTGCATTTGCATTGCAGAGGCAGAATGGGAATTACTTTTAACAGGAATGTGAGTTATATATTAAGAACAATAATGCTAATAAGGGTTCATTCATTAACGTCAAGTGCAAAGGAGGAACTTTAGTGATGGAGAAAGATGTAAGCTTGATGAGGGAGGAGGAGTCAAAGACAAAAAGAGAGTAACAAGATAGCGTTCAATGGAGTAGTTAATCACATTGCTGACTCTGATAAAAAAGCAACCATAAAATATATCTTCAGGGGCAATACAGAAGGAGTTCACCTACATTATTAGGAAATATAAATGTTTCCTAGAATTTGAGATGCATTGGTGATTCTTCTAATTCTTCCAGGTAGTTAACAGTAACTTCATATTTATACTTAAGCTGACATCAGTTGTCTTGAACCCTAAATGCCCTACATAATCTAAAGTCATTTGAAAACATCCTATGTAAAATACTCATATCTACTACTCTTAAAGTCACAGTAACTTATTTACTTTTATAATATACAGATTTATTGAAACATAGGCAGCTTTATGCTAAAACAAACCTGTTAAATAGCACATTTTATATTTAGGCAGTTAGAAATTTCTTGGGAAACATGATTCATTTATTTTTTCTCTTGAAGAGTTAATGAGGTTTTTAAACTGTTTTCCTGAATTATTATTTTTTTATTTTTTAAATTTTTATATGAATGGGTAATTTTGCTTGTATGTATATCTGAGAACCACATGTATCCAGTACTTGTGAATGCCAAAATGAGTGTTGGGTGCCAAGGAACTGGAATTTCTAAAGGCAGTGAGCTGCTATGTTGGTACTGGGAATCAAATCCAAGTGTTCCAGAAGAGAAGCTAGTAGTCTTAACTGGTTAGCCAGCTCTCCATGCCTGCCTAAACTACTAGTACTAGAATAGAATTACCCAAGAAAAAAAAAGTCAATTCTGATGGGAACTTTAACAAAAGAGATGAAGTGAAATTCAAATAAAATAGCTCTGATAGAGTCATAAAGTATAAGTGTCTAGAAATGGCCGTTAAGGCCTATAATCAAAAACAACTCATTTAATTTTTGTTATTCTGCACTGATAACTAATATTTGATCTTTTGTCTCTACTGTTCTAAGATTAGATTCAGTATCTCAACATATGATAAAAATAATTTAGAACATATCTCAAACAGATAATAAATTTTTTTATTATGTGTCACAAAAATTGTTACTAAGCTTGGTTAAGGTTTCTCTGTTTGATTTAAGTTCATGGATAGGATGCTTGATGTTGAACATGTGTTGCTTTTAGGTTAGTGGGTTCTCCAATGTGCCTGCATGCTACTTTCCTCTGGACCACAATCCCTATTTGTTAAATTCAACTCAAATTTCGGCAACGGGCATAACAGCAGAACTCCAGTTGAATCCTGCAAATGCTAGAATTAATCTTCCATCTAATCCCATCTCCACTCTCCGTGTGGAAGTAAAATATCACAAAAATGACATGCTACAGTTTAAGGTAAGTTAAGTATAAACTTTCTAAGGAAAAAGAGTTAATTTAATTTTTGTTTGTATTTTTGTTTGTTTGCTTTTTGGTTTTTGTTTTATCATTGCCTTTTTTTCATATGGTATGCTAGATACAAAGTAGCTATTCAGAAATGGACAATTATAAATGCTCCTTTGGGAAAGATTATGTAAAACCTGTGCTCTATTAGCAGTAAGTATAAACACTTATATATTGTCACTGTTCCTTTGCAACAGATTTATGATGCACATCATAAGAGATATGAAGTTCCTGTACCACTAAATATCCCAGACACCCCTACAAGCTCTTATGAAAATAGACTCTATGATGTAGAAATCAAGGAAAATCCTTTTGGCATCCAGGTTCGAAGGAGAAGCAGTGGAAAGCTTATGTAAGTGATTAGATAATTTCATAGGAAAGTGAAAGTGTTTAGTTTAAAAGAGCAATATGCTAACAGTTAGTTGTATAAAATGGTTTCCCAAATTTAACATTTTTAAACAGCATATTCATAGGATCATACAAAGAACTCATCCAAAACGTTAGTTTACTCCATAGATATGATTACTTTTTGTAGGGGCAGTTTTTGATGTTAAGATTCTATTCACCAATTGGCTCTAGATTTGCCAGTAATGAAATCTATGGGCTAATTACTGTGCAGAAGGCACAGGCAGGACTTCTGGGTCCCTGGAGGTAGGCAGGGAGATACAGGAAGGAAAGGAAGGAAGGAAAACAGAGTTCATCATGCTTTGGAGAGAAAAGAACTAAGAGCCATGTGAGATCTCAAATGGAGTAGCCACACAGGGGAGTTTAGCAACTGAAGATTAGGGTAGATGGGAGAAGCATAGATAAAAATATTATTAGGGCCACGGTTTTCTAAGTGGGAGATAGTAATGATTAGCAATAATGTCCAAAGGCAAGTTGAAAAAGAACAACTGTGTGTGTGTGTGTGTCTTTTATCCGTGGGTTAAAGGGAAGCTGGGAGAGGGCTTGTAGTACAGCCCCCATCCCAGAGCAAAGGTAGAGATAAACCACATGTAACAACTTTTGTTAACAAATATTATACTTAATATTATAATAATATAATTATAGCAGATTCATTCTAAAATACATGATATGTGATGGTACAATAAGCAATTAGGACTGTACTATGTAAATGAGTTTGAAAACTTGAGATGTTTGTGAGATCTGGAACTTGATATATTGATGAAAATAAATTGAGAAAAGTCTGTATTAATTTTATAGTGTATGAATGTATTAAAATATCATTCTCTTCATGTTTACCAATTGCACCAAGTTAAAATGAATTTTCATTTAAGTTCACAATTGATGGCAGAATGCTTATGGGCAGTCTTGATGCAAATAAAGAAAACCCTGACTACCCTGGTTTAATATGATTTTATTACAGAAATTTTTTTTTAGTTTGAAGTATTAACAAATGAAATCATGTGTGAAACAAATACTGGGGGCGGGTTTGCAATATTTTAAAAAATTACACAGAAGCTTTAGTGTATCTCAGATTTTTCATAACATTAATATCTCAAGATCCTTGCTGACTTCACTTTCTTTTCCTCCATTTTTCTATTTTCTCACAAATAGTTATATTAACAATCTATTCTCTTTGAATATATTTTTCCTACATACCATGTATTATAAATACAAAATACAGTAAGAAAACAGCCCAATGTAGTAACTGGGAAAACTTACCATTGAAATACCCATTATGTTTATAGCTTCTAAGAAGAAGTATTTTTAAAGTTACAGAAGATAAAAATAAAAATAATGACTATTCCATAAAATAGATAAAAATAATTCATATTTATTTTTAAGATATGAATGAAGAAATTAATATAATCTTGATCAGTTATAATTTTATCATATATTGGACTAAAATAAAATGATATTCTCATCTTATATCTTCAATAATAGTACATAAAATACATTTTAATTATTAAGTCATTAAATTGGTCAGAAGTAAAATATAACCATAATTACCTATATTCATTTGGTACCTGGCTATAATTAGGAGCATATGAAAAATTAACTCCTCAGATCACAAAGAAAAATTACCATCATTATTTGCAATGTTACTTACTGTGTGCATGCATACAGAAAATGTATTTATTTGCTTTCTGGAAAAATAAAAGTAATTCTAGTTATTACTTTTTAATTTTCTACATATTTACAGAGATAGACTGGTTTGTTTCCTTCTGTTTTCAGCTGGGATTCTCGCCTGCCTGGATTTGCCTTCAATGATCAATTCATTCAGATATCTACACGTCTGCCATCACAATATTTATATGGTTTCGGGGAAGCGGAACACACAGCATTCAAACGAAATTTGAATTGGCATACTTGGGGGATGTTCACAAGAGATCAACCTCCTGGAGTAGGTACCAATTTGTGGCTACCAAATGAGGCAGCAAAGATAGTGATGACGATCTAGTTCACTTCTTTGCAGGCTGATAACTCAAGCCTGAAACACTTAATATAAAGAGGAATATAGACTTGAACTGCTGATGTGGTTTTCTGAAAGAAAAAAAAAACAATATTATCAGAAATTACAGAAAAAAGTAGAAAATATACATTTTAAAAGTATTTTGAAAAATATTGAACAATTTTTTATTTTAGTTCTTAGATTTTATTTTTAACTTTGGAAATACATTTAATTTTAATTTTTTTATCTTTTTTTTAACACACTGAGTCCAATAGTGCTTCCAACATATAGATGGGCATAAGGTATCTAGCAGAGCCTGGGAAACCTACCAGTGGCCATTTGTAAAGAGTGATTCTCTCTTCCTAGCAGTAGCTGAAGGCAATTTACTCCTGGCTAAATGTGGGGCACTCTGCCTCTCTTTCCTAATCCATAATCAGATCCTTTGAAGAGAAATGCTCTGAGGTTATGTGTGCAGCTATCATGGTATATTGAGAGTATAGCATTTCACAGAACTCTTGGACATCCCTTGCTTCCTTTGTGTCTCCTGTTTTGAAATGTAATCTGAGTGTAGAAAATTGATATAGAGGTATACATGTCCTAATTTTGATAGTCACTGGTGATCATAATCACCACTTTCAACAGTGGTACTTCTCCACATTCAGCACAGCTACCTGCTATGATAAGTTTCTTTGACCAAGGTTGGTGGCAACTCAAATCTATGTAGATACACTTAAATTAGAAAAACAATTTAACAACATGACCATTTAGAAAAGCAACATCAATAGGTTCTCTGCTCGAGCCTGTGACTCCCCTCACCATGTTTTTTGGGGCTATATGTTTATAACATTATGTCTGAAACCTTCCTGTTGGCACATGTCAATTCCAATCAGGACAGCAATTGGCCACTTCCATAAACTATCTTGCAACTATTGCTCAGTGTGTACACCTTGTTGGGTATGTCGTTATTATATCATGTAGGCGAAGGCATTGATCAAGTGAGATCGTTGATATTTTTTCTACCCCCAGGAACTGGCATAGCACCTCTCTAGCATTTATGTGTTAGATAACAGAATACATACAAAGGCTGTATCAAGATTATTTCCAAAGAAATCTTCATTAGTAATATAGCTATTATTTGATTAACTTGATCTAGATTTAAAATTGATTCGTAACTAGTTTATTAACTTTCCAGCCACATAGAACAAAAATACTTATAGGATTCCTGGAGATAACTTCTTGTGGTATATATACATCACTATTAGTTATTTGATGCCATACCCCTATATTCCATGCATAAAATTGTACATTTTATGCGTTCAAACTACTACTTATATCCTTAACAATATTCCTATGTGTTCTGATACTTCCTAGGGTTCTATTTTGATATCAGAACACATTTCTTGGACACCCAACACATTGAAAAATAAATAATAATAATTGTTATCATTCCAAATATATCATGAATAAAAATGTTTTAAAAACTAACTCACCGTCAGTTTTACTTGAAATTTCTACTTGAAGGATATATTCATTAACAATAAAGTAATATTACACTTATTTATGTGATGATATGTATAATCAATGCTGTCTTTACCATACTGAAAATGTATCAGCATCTATTCAAAAGAGTGCTATATCAAAATTATTTCAAAAGAATTCTTTAATAATAATTAATATAGCAGCTATTTGATTAATTTGATCATTTCACATGCTAATATATTACTAAAATTTGAGTTCGAAAATCAAAATTGCATTCTGAATATTAAAGTCTATTTTTATAAACATTTTGTTCTTGATAGTTGAATTACTTACATCACTATATTTCTTTCCAGGACATTTTATTTTAGGAATAGTGCTAACTTACAAATAAAGTGAGATACCCAACTTCTTGCAAGGAACAACTACTTTACCATCAGGGCTGCTTGTCAGTTACTGTCACATCCTTTATGGATGTTACATATTTTCTTATTTAATGGCATTCTCTATAGAAGTATCCATTCAAATAAAAGATGTTTAAATGTGATACATTTTATTCAAGTACAGTTGAATTTGATAATAAAGAATAAATTAATTCCCAAGCTTAATGTTACTTAATTTAAGCAACATTGATTTAGCTCATTCCTTATTGTTCCTAAATATACATTATGTTTTTTAACTTTCAGTATAAACTGAATTCCTATGGATTCCATCCCTATTATATGGCTTTGGAGGATGAGGGCAATGCTCACGGAGTTCTTTTACTGAACAGCAACGGAATGGGTAAAGCTACAATTTGATTAATTTCTCATGTAAAATAGGTAAATGTGATCTAATAACAAATAGCTCTTGCAGATAAAAACTTAAGTCTTATTTTGGATTTTCAGATGTTGCATTCCAGCCAACTCCTGCTCTAACCTTCCGTACAATTGGTGGAATCTTGGATTTTTACATGTTTTTGGGACCAACCCCAGAAGTTGCAACAAGGCAATATCATGAAGTATGAATGCATATTTATTAAAATTTTTTATAGGTTTATTTACAATGTAAATTATTTCTTTTTATCTAACTTATAATATTTTTAAAGGTAATTGGCTTTCCAGTCATGCCACCTTACTGGGCTCTAGGATTCCAATTATGTCGGTATGGATACAGAAATACTTCAGAGATTGAGCAACTGTACAACGAAATGGTGGCTGCTAAAATTCCCTATGTATGTATATTAATAATATGTGGATTCCATAAAGACAGAGTGAAATAATATACACTGTAATCTTTGGGATTATATTAAACATTTGGAAATAATGCTTATATTTCAGCAGCATCTTATGAATTAGATGCAGGATTTTTTGCATATTTTTGTCATATACATAAGTAAGGAGCTATAATATTCCCCTTTTGCTTACTTTCCTACTTTAAAGATCCTGAACTGTTCTAAACAAACCTCTTTACACATTTTTTTCTTGCATACATTGTGGTTAGATTAGTCTGGTTTGTTCTGTTTTCAATGTCTGAGTAATCTGTAGAATCACTTAATGTGACAAGTTTGAAGGAGTTTGACATGAACCATGTGAATGGATCCTAAGATATAGAGTTGGATTAGATAAGGCTGAATGGCAGACTTTACAGAATATGCTGTTTCCATAATGCTCAGGAGATCAATTTAATCTATATTAAAGAATTCTTGTAACACATGTACACACCAGTATACTAGGCTATCAGCATAAGAGCTAATTTTACATTAAGAACCTCATTATATAACATTGTTTTTATATCAGAATCTACTATTGCTGAATGCATTATTATCAGAAAAATAATTACACACAAGCAAATCAATATTTGAAAATGAGATTTTCGAATATTATCCTAGTATGACAGTTAAAATATTTACATAAACTGGAATAATTTAAGAAAATATCAATTGACAGGAAATAGGTGGCAAATTAGTTGTTTAAGACTCATTTTAAATTTCTGATGGTAAATTTCAAGTTTGGTGCTTTAAAAATATTTCCAAATATTTAAATGTAAACAGTGAATCATTTAACATATTTTCAAAATCAATTTAAATTATATAAGACCAAACAATTTATAATAATTAATAAAATTTTAAATATTTTGTTTCTTTTGCTATTGTTAGAATTAATTAAATTATCTTGAATCTATTTATGGTTAATATGACTATAAAAGTATTTTTGATATCTGCATTGAAATTTTAATTTTTAAGGGAACATATTACTGTAATTTCATAGCATTAAAATCCTTTTGTCGCTGTTTTACATGGAATCCAATATTGAATTTTTTTTTAATTTAGAATGTTTACTTCTCAAATAAAATTATTGTTGAACAATTGACCAAACCAATCATGCATATAAAATTGTTCTTAGTCTGTTTTTCATTCTTGATCACCTTTTTTGACTTCTTTAATACAGGCTTGATGCAAGACACAACCTCCAAAGAATTCTTCCAATTTGTTATTATTTTCTATTTTAGGATGTTCAGTATACAGACATTAATTATATGGAAAGGCAACTAGACTTCACAATTGGTGAACGATTCAAGACTCTTCCTCAGTTTGTTGACAAAATAAGAAGCGAGGGAATGAAATATATTATTATACTGGTCAGTATCAATTTTTAAGGGAATTCTATTATTTGTTTGTATTTACTTCTCTAAAATGAGGGTATGAAAGACTTTAAAAAGAAAAAGGAGGACACCTTTGGACTTGGAGCCTGGTGATGATTCAGTAATTAAGAAAACTTCCTCTTTTTAGGAAAAGCCCAGTTTTGGCCTCTTCTGGCCTTTTCAGCACCAATGGCACAGGGGCACACACACACATACAAACATACACACACACACACACACACACACATACACACAGCACATTTAAGTAATGAAAACAATTATCAAACTCTACTCTTACCTATTGACATTTTTCATTTTAATATTTTATTGTATTTACATGGGCTATTCCCAGCTACCTGAGAATAAGTTCTATGTATAAATACAAAGTCACATGACAGATATTAAAGACAAAATATACCTTCCTCACCACTCTAGTTGTAAATGGTTTCAACTTACACAAATGAGAGGAGATATTTTTGCTCCCATATAAACCTTAGATGTTCTTTTGAATTTCTTCTTCTGTTTTTTTTTCTCATTTAAAATTTGGTTTCCTCTGGGATTAATAAAAGTAATCAGTGAGAGGTAAGTTTATCAATATACTTATGGAGCAAGCTAGACAACTGAAAAATTCAACAGATAAAAATGAAACCAAAAAGCATTAAATAAGCTTGCTTGAGTTCCTAGCAGATTGTTTTGAGAATTTTTAGAACATTGGTGTGGCCCTGGTGTTTGGCCATTTCTTCAAATGAGAACAGAAAGTTGTGATAATGCAAAGGTAGTAAGTTACAGTGTCTCTGATTGGCCACCTAAAATAATTGGAGATTTGCTCTGTATGCAATTTGTTTTAATTGTGTATTGTTATTTTAATCTTAGGATCCAGCAATTTCAGCAAATGAAACACAGCCTTACCCCGCCTTTGAACGAGGAATACAGAAAGATGTTTTTGTCAAATGGCCTAACACAGATGACATTTGTTGGGCAAAGGTACTCAATACTGTTAAACTAGATCATCTTGAAAATGCTAGATATTTTAATTTTGTTTTTAATATTTTTAAAACATTCAGAATGAAAGATAAAAATGTATATTTAATAATTAAAATATATGTACTGATCTAAATCTGATCTAAATCTGAATTATTAGGCACAAATAAAGAATTCATATAAATCCTAAAGCTAAATATTTTATCATTAAATTGTGTATCATTTTTTAAATATGTTTTGTGTTTTATAATGAAACTTCCTATAGTGGATGCTGTGATGAATACTTATGTATTCTTACTTTTGCAGAAAGCATCTTATTAATAAAAAGAGTAATGGTTTGGGCTTTGTTGTTATTTTATTTGAGAACTAAATTTATCTGATTAAAGTGAATAAGGAAAGTCATTCACTGAACCTTATAAACAGTGATACTGAGAGCCAAGTGAATTATGGGAACATCTGGATTTGATTTCCATATAGTATTTTTAAGGATTAAATAGAACGGGGAAATTAAAAGAGTGAAAGCTGAGATTAACATCTACAGCAAGATCAGACCTTCACTGGTGTGGGAGAAGCCAGCAGGACAATCTTGGTAATGGAGAATATTGAGCTGCCAGGAGTCAGAGACCGGTAGCTTATAGTAGGGAGGATAGAGGTAATGGTTTCCCAGACATGAAAACTGTTTTTCTATACAAACTGGGTTAAAAGAATGATAAGTCAAATTGCCCATTTTTGCAACCTCTGAGCTTTAAGGCTTGGGGGTCAGGGTTAGTTATTTTCTCTGACTCCTGTGACTAGCACATTTCCTAGAACCTTGGGCCTGTTTTATGTCCCGTGATTAGGAAGATTATCCTTTAATATTCAAAAAAAGTCCAATAATATTTAAAATAGGATAAATTATACAAATTCCTATGTAAATGACATAATTTATTAAATATGTTTAATTTTTTTCTACTTTGTTGGTCATTGGCATTGTTGTTTTTGAATCCAACTTATGATATTGAATTCAAGCACAGCCTGAACACTAGTTAATCGTTTTTATCACATTCATGGTGGTTATATTACATGCTAAAATTTACAGAATGTGGATGAAGAAAATAGACATATTTTAGACATATTTCTCTAGATTTAAAAATATTATAAAATGAAATGGATAAGGTACAAGAATAGGGATTAGAGGGACAGAAATATAAAAGTTAGATTTTGCCTCTAATAACATTCCTAATTTATACAACAATCATACCCCACTCATCTTGAATTATTATTCTATTACTACTTTTTGACAGGTTTGGCCAGATTTGCCTAATGTTACAATAGATGAGACCATAACAGAAGATGAAGCTGTTAACGTAAGTCTTGTATTGCTAAATTCCAAAAATCAGATTTTGAAATTAAATGTTATATTAGCATATACTTGAAATTGAAGATTTTCCTTTTAAAAGGAGGAAGGTTCTTTTTTTAAAAAAATAATTTCTATTGGATTGTCTTTCATTGTCTTTATCTAATTTTTCCTATATATAAAGCTTTTTGAGTAACTAGATAAAGTGATTGTATGTTTTAAATCATATTTGGGATTTTCATCTTATCACAGTAATGTTTTGGTTCTTTGGTTCTTTTGTTTGCTTGTTGGTTTTTGATTTTATACCATTTTAATTATATGCAAGTATTAAGGTCAGTTCTAGGTTGAGGAACTAGCAATACAATAGATGCCAATAGTCAAGAAAGAACCAAGACAATAAACACAAATGGTCAAAGAACAAGCAAGGCAATAAACAAAGTTCCATGATCACTCCAGTGATCACTGTTTCTAAGGGTTTATCAGGATGACCAAAATATCTGAGACTACTTCCCTGTTCTAGCCCAAAGTTATTTTCATTCCTGAAGCTTACTTTCTTGTTCTACCATAAGATTAGATTACTGCCTGATAATTTTAGGTTTCAAACTCAGGTCAAATGGTTAGGAAGACTATTTAGCATATCAAAGTGAAGCCAGGCACTAGCAGGAATTACTTGTTACAGGACCCTCTGACTTGCTTAACCCACACCCATACCCTGAACTTTTTCAACCCAGGGGCTGGGCTGTCTTTATCTCAGCTTCCGTTCTTTACGTAACTTGCTGCAATTGCTCCCTGACTCTCCCATTCCCTCACCCCTCTCCTTAGGTAGCTCATGGACATATCTATTCCACACTCTCCCAGATGTCTTTGCCTCTGGCTATGCTCTCTTATAAACTTTCCCCTCTACCATGTACTTTCCTTTAGATTTTATTTTTAATTCACTTAACATGAGATGTTATTGTAATAATACTTTTCTTTCCTTTGATTACCCTATATCACTCAGCATACTACTCCCAGATTCTGAGATGATAAAAAGGGAAGCATTATTATGCTTATCTTGTAGAAAATGAGTTTTTAAGACACAAGTTGTCACAAAAGACAGCTTTTACCTGGATCTTCTTCTCCCGGAAAACATTAATTGCTAGAACCTCCTCAATTTGTGGGTTGTGGATTTGTATACATCTCCTTTTTCTGTGTTTGGATGTCATCTGGCTTGAGCTTACACAACCCCTGTGATTTACTTGTGAAACTGCTCTATATTGTCAAAAAAGTGCTTGTAGTCATCTGCCACCTCTGACTCATGGAATCATGTAGCCCGTTTTCCCCAAGATCCTTGAGCTGTTCTCTCATCACCCACTTAAGATTGGGAGGTACACTTTCTTTCTCTTTGCACTTTCATCCCTGTCCTCATTGCCATGGGATGTTGGAGAGAAACTACATTCATCATTACACATGTGGAATTGAGAATCTGAAAACAAAGTTCTGGTCACATATACATGTTCTCTGAAGACTTTTTCAATTTCATTTTGTTTAGGCTTCAAGAGCATATGTAGCATTTCCAGACTTCTTTAGGAATTCCACCTCAGAGTGGTGGGCAAGAGAAATTTATGATTTCTACAATGAAAAAATGAAGTTTGATGGCTTGTGGATTGTACGTGAGCTTTTACGACTTTTTTAAAGACTTTTTTCTTATATTTATTCTGTAGTGGTTTTGCAAATCTAATTATGCCTATATAGCCTTGTAGCTTAGCTCACTCTTTTGTTGCTAAACATTGTTATACAAAAGACTGCTAGAATAGACCTTTAAATTTTCAATATATATGTATGACTGTTACTTCCTGGGTTTTTCCACTTGAGAAAGTAGCCAAAGTAGCCTCCACTTTTAATTATGAAAAATGCATTAACTGCTTTCTTTATTTTATCTAGTGCAAAAATGTCACACTTAAATATTAACAAAAGTAATGCCTTTCAAATACCTTTCTTATTTTAGAAGAAACTTTATAATTTGTTACTAATTTTTTTAGTATCATTTTGAGATAGAATAAGAGAATCTACTTTTCTATAGGTAAAAATGTAATTCAGGAGAATATACACAATGTTTGTCCAGTTTTTGATTGGGATTGATTGCTGTGATGCCTTGAACATGAATATTTATATTTACTAAGTCTTTAAGGAAAATTTAATGTATGAACATACCTATAGGATACAAAATTCCATGTGATTCAAAATCATTTATCTGTTATTCAAACATTTGAAGTATAAGAAATATTTCATAAACATATTCTTGAGAATTAAACATGGGTCAGAAAAGATAATTTTTTCTCAAGTGGAAGAAGTCATTTCATAAGAGTTATTCAAGGATCTGTCCATTTTGCTTGATTATAGAGATTCTAATCCAGTAGAGGTGCTCCTTGTTGCTTCTTGGCCTATGGCTGAGATCAAGAATAAAGATGCCCCTTGAAGTATTTATCTTGTAAACTACATCTTGTACTTCAAACATAAAACAATTTTTGCCAGTTTGAAGTTAGAGGGAGTGGAAATTATAAGACATATATGATCATAAATTAAATCATGGTAGCATAATATTCGATTCAGTCTTATTTGCATAAATCTCCATGAGAAATATATTTTCTGTTTTTCTAACGAGACATAAATTATAGAAATCCCTTTGAATATTCTGAGCTAAACAAGGCAATTTGATCAAATGTTTTAAAATTTTGAAATATGGAGAAAACAAAAAGCAGTTCAAAACTGTTTATCTTATTTGCACTCCAACACTCCAAATTATTTACTATAGTACTCTTTATTTCCCAGATAATCCACGCCTCTTAAAAAATGACAATGTCAACTCAGTCTCCTGAGCTCTGGAGTTATACATCTGTGCTATCAAATTACTCTTTTTAACTTGTTGTTTTCTCTTTAAGGATATGAATGAGCCTTCCAGCTTTGTAAACGGAACAGTTACGAATCAATGCAGAAATGATACACTGAATTATCCACCTTATTTCCCAGGTACAATTTGATGGCTATACTTTTTTATAATATTGTATCATTAGTATTGCTTATTGTTTATGCAGACCTCAAGTTATAGTAAGTATAAATTTATCCTAAAATTTCAACAGTCAGTCACACAGACCAATATGTCCAATCTCATGCCCAATGTCCTACAACTCAACACTGTTTTGAAGATAAAAGCAAATGTTTTGTTTTTGTTCTCATAATTCTAACTTAACTTTGCATCATGATTTTCTAAGAATTTCCTAAAATAAATTAATTCCTTTAATCATTAAAAATTGCTTAGCAATTTTTCCTAGGAATGAGAAAATGGAAGAAAGTTATGATTTTCTGCCACTTGTGATCTGGTGACAGATAATGTCTGAAAGAAAGTAGCAAACACATTTGTTGAAGTCAAGAACAGCTTTGGTTCTGAGATTTTTGCTCTAAGTGAATTATTTTAATGAAAATGTACTGAATCAAAATTTGATGTCTAAATGAATGAAAAGCAATAGAAATTTTAGCAATGTAGAGATGGGTTGATGGTAGAGTACCTATTGCTCTTTCAGAGAACCAAAGTTTGGTTCTTAACACCCACCCACAGAAGTTCAACACTACCTACAAAACTTCAGGTCCAGAGGATCCAGCACTACTTTCTGGCCTCCATGACCACTTATACTCATGGACGTGTGCACATATATAAGAAATACAAAGTAAATTATAAAAAGTCATATGCAACTGAGAATGTACTTATATTTTAGGTATTTATAAAGATTGATGTAATATTCTCCAGGTCACTATAGACGTTTAAAATTAGTGTACACAAAATGTACAAATAATTAAAATTGTCAATTAAATCTCATAATTTGTTTTCCCTAAGAATATATGGGTGGATGGGATTTTAATTTGATAGAAAATATGTGCCTTTACTATGGCACATCAGGTGAATATAGGAAACTGGGGTATATAGTATTTCAGAATATTTGTAAGAACAGGCTTTTCACATATTCACCATAATGAATTGTTGAAAGTTTTGAGTGATCATTGTAGTTCTGAGCCTGAGTTCATTAGTATCCTGTTTATTCAGAAAGTAAAATATTATTTTGTACTTCATAAGAATATTGTATTATTAATAAAACAAATCTGAAAATTAATATTAATGTGTATGTAGTTATGAGCTACATATTTCAAGTCATGGTATTCAAAGTATTACAATATTTTCCCTGATTTTCACAGAACTCACAAAAAGAGGTGAAGGATTACATTTCCGAACTATGTGCATGGAAACTGAACATATCCTTAGTGATGGATCATCAGTTTTGCATTATGATGTACACAATTTATATGGATGGTCACAAGTAAAACCCACTCTGGAGTAAGTTATGTTTCGAATTTTCTACTCTGTGTTTCTGGTTCAATTATGTTGATGATATCAGCTTCAACCTTCCATACTTGAAGAGTCTTGCTGAATTTCTTTCTATTTCAATTGCTCTTTTTAATTTACTTCTTTCATAAATTTTATAAAAAAAATTTCATTTCTTTCAGTCAGGTAAGCAATCAGCCAGTCTACTTATCATTATAACGTTATTATTGTTTTTTATTTAATTTTTTTGTGTTAATCCATAGAATTATAGGCCATTTTAGTGTCACATGTATGTATATATATATATATATGTGTGTGTGTGTGTGTGTGATAGTAGATGTGTACGCCATATATATGTGTATCAAATATATGTATATCCTATATATAAATATATGCTAATATATTTATATGTCATACATATGTATATGTCATATATACATATATATGTTTTTCAAAGTGTGAGATATGTAAGGAAATACTTTTGTGATGAAAGATGAAAAATGAAAAGTGAAAAAAAGATGCAGATAGATTAATGTATCTTTGCATTAATTTTAAACTGAAATATATTTTAATAGTCAAAGTCATTAACTCTACCCTCTAAGGATAGAAGAGAAAGAAAAGAGTAATTATAAACACATTTGTAAAATACATTTTCTTGATGAGATTTGACTAGCGATAAATTGCAGAACTAAAGTACAATGATTGCTTTTTTAACAACAAATAATCCATTAAAGTCTCCAATTCTTTCTATGCTGTTATGCAAAGAGTGCTTTAGCAAACATATTCTTCAGAGTTATATGTACAAAATTATGGTTAAATTATAACTGAGACGATGAGCTACATTGAGTTATACATTTAGACTTATATGCTCTATTTGATTATTAGCTTAATTAATGTTATTTATAGTTAACTTACATTCATTGAAAGGTTAAAAAAATTTCATGTTAAATGTGCATGTTACTCTAGTGGATGTTAGAAGAGAATAAAAAGGTCTGTTATGCCTGGAAGGGTTTCAGTATATAGTGAGTGAAACGTTGTCTGTGACAGGACACCTGTACCATAAAGTAGATAATATGTTTTCATAAGGTTGCCTCAGTAAAAATATTTAAGACAAGCATTGTGACACAAGCACTTGGGAAGCAGATATCTGAGTTTGAGGCCAGTCTGGTATATAAAATAAGTTCCTGAGCAGTGAGGACTACTCAAAGAAACTCTATCTTAAAAAGCAAGCAAACTTATTTAAAGTAAATGAATGATATTAATATGCAACATATGTTTTCATTGTACAGTGCATTACAGAGCACCACTGGACAGAGAGGGATTGTCATCTCTCGGTCCACATATCCTACAGCTGGTCACTGGGGGGGACACTGGCTCGGAGACAATTACGCAAACTGGGATAATTTGGAAAAATCACTCATTGGTATGAGATAATTTTCTTCTATCAGTATTTTTTGTACTTTTCAAGAAAATATTTATTTGTCTTGTGCTAGGTAAATATCACTACAAGTAAGAATTAAAATATTATTATTGTTTTTATGAAACAGTATGTTACTGAATTGTCACTAGTCAGGCAGATATAATCAAGGATGCTTTAGAGAAGTAAATGACTGATGATATTCAGCTAGTTTATTTGGATATAAATATCTTTATCCATTTTAGGTTGTTTCCAGGTTGAAAATGCAAGAGCTTGAAGAGACAGTATTTGAAAGCAAAGAAAGAAGTTAGCATGTGTTATCTGCTAGAGATTAATAATCATTGAGAGATGGTAAAGGAAAAGCATATAACTAAAGTTTTTCTGATATTAGATGCATGGTAAAAGGCTATGCATTTCATACCATGAAAAGATAATTACCATTTTGATTCTAGACTTAAACATTATTGACTAATGATAGATTTCTTCAAACCACGCTCAAAATATCTTTACTAAAGAAATAAGAAATAGTATGTATTTAATTTTGATGAAATTCTCATTTGTTTTAGTACTTAATAAAAAAAATTACATTTGTTCTACATGATAAAATAAGTAACTAAATACTAGCAAAAATATTTATTTTAAAAATTAAAATTAAAACAAAACACTACCACTTAGACTTATGACACTGTGTTATGTTTATAGCTTATTTGTGCTTAAATTATGTTATAATGCTATTTTCTTAACCCATGTGATCTCTTATTTTTGAGAGTATCACTAATACTCATAAGTACAATAACAATTATTATAAGTTTTATAAGAAAATAATTTATTATTAATACCAAAGTATTTCATTTAATAAGAACTGATATACAAAGAGAACATCTTCATTTAATAAATGCATAATACTAAAATAAATGAAAATATCAATGTAATTTTTTTTATTTTATTTTTTAGGTATGCTGGAATTTAATCTTTTTGGGATACCATATGTAAGTAGATCTGTTCAATTTGTATTTGTAGTCTATACCTATTAAGAAATAGTACTTGATATGCAATAAATATAAACTATCTTTTAGGTTGGAGCAGATATCTGTGGTTTTTTTAACGATACTGAATACCATCTCTGTGCTCGTTGGACACAAGTTGGAGCCTTTTATCCATATGCGAGAAATCACAACATTCAATTTACTAGAGTATGTAATAATTTCTACATCTATGTCAACTTTGTTTTATTTATTTTTCCCTATACAGCCTTATATTGTTTGTTGTTGCTTCAATTATATTTTACTTGGCAATGTTATAAATGAATATTTCAAATCTTTTCATATTTATGAAGTAGTAGTAAGTATGGCCTGAAATGTACCCAGAAAACATGGCTTGCTTACAGAACACACACACTATAGCTGATCAATAAGATTTTGGAAGAGTTAGGGGAAAAAATATCTTACTGTAGAACATATTTCAAACTGGAACAGAGTTACAACAAAAATTTCAACTTGAAACTAAATTGGTTAGAAGTATGACACATTTGCAATAATGAATGAAATGGGAAGATCTAAAAGCAAATATTGAAAAAGCAACTTCAGAAATTGAAAAACAAGAAAATATAGTATGGTTTGCAGGAGCAGATTTCTGTGCAGTGGCAACCACTGAGAGTTATTAACTTATATGCATACAGTTTTTGAGTGTTATGTTAGACAGTGATTAATCTAATGGAAAACTGTGAACTATAAGAGACAATATCCTACTATGCATTAGCTTGTGCTAAACGTTTAGTTAATTTGCAGAGAAAAGGAGAACTGGTCAGAAAAGCATGTCAGTCCAATGTTGACAATAGAAACCATTAGAGAGACACAGTCTTAATACATTTACGAATTAACAGATTCAAGGTATGTTGAGAAAACATTGTACTATGCAAATTTTACTTGATCTAGGGGGAGTGGATTTATTTTCTTAATAATCAAATAACAAGAATACACACATATTAGGACTTCATTTTGAAGCAATTTTAACGAAAGGCAAACTGTGGTGTACTATTTTGAAGAACTATGAACATTTTAATAGAAACTTGCTATTAATTTAGGATATTACCACACTAGAGTAAAAGAACAGGGATTAAGGAAAGGGTGAGTAAGGAGCCATTTAAGGAATATTTATTGAAAATGTATATATATATGATTAAATATTATTTAGATTTTATTCTAAGGTTTCATTATATTATAATATGATTTATATCACATTTATATTTAAAAGAGGCTAAAATTAAATAAGCATGAGGAGTTGAAAATACAGTTGAGGACATATATATGATGGTTTTTCACATAAATGTTAATTCTATGATGGCTTGGATGAGGAGACATTTGAGCAGAGGTCTCAGCAAGAAAAAAATTAAATATTTGGGGAGAAGAATTCAAATGTAGATTTCTAGATTTAAAAGTCCCTGAGATGCTAATAATTTTGGAACAAAGATAGCATAATAAGGACAGATGGAAGAAATAACTATAAATAATTATCCTCAGAAAAGAATAATCAACTTGTTTAAATATTAATTAATATGATTGAACATAATTCTCTATGATATATATAGATACAGATATACTACCATATATATCATATGGTAGTATATCTGTATCTATATATATCATAGGGTATTATGATATATACTATTATATGTATACACACACACACACACACACACACACACACACACACACACATATATATTAGTGAATCAACAGACCAAAAGTTGAGATTAAGTAATGTCACAATAGCCTACTCTCTTTCTCTCTTTCTACTAACTTGACTATGAAACCACTATATATATAAAACTAAGGTACATAAGTCATGCATAACTTAATTTTTGGGCTGGTCATTTCAATCTTTGCTTATTCTAATAGTGCACTTACCAAGGAGAACACCAGGTTGTCATACCAACTTTCTTATTTCCAAAATCTAGTAAGTCACATTCTTGATTAACATGATGTAGCTCTGAAAGGCTCTTTGGTTATTGTTATTAACAAACCTAAGAGAAGTGTGTTTTGTAATTATTAGTAAGTGTAGTTTGTTTCCATGTTATAAACTAAAATATATAAAAATCACTGTCCCTTAAGTTTTCCTGATAAAAGCAACAATATTTTTGTAGATTCTTAGTATTGTACCATTAAGACTACTCCTTTGTCTTGAAGTGCATATTCCAAAGGAGACTTAAATGCATTCAAGATTAGTATGCACATTCTTCCTATGCTATTAATAGTACATTAATCTATTCATTTCACATGAGACTGTATGGTGGTATGTGAGGCTAATATGCTGAGCGCTACTTATCTCTTCCTATTTTGAGCCACTTTGTCTAACAAACCATATCATTTCCTTTCTAGATTTCTCATTCCCAACACTGAGTATTACATAGCTGACAGTATATTTATCATCTTCTAAAATATGAACTATACTTTGTATATGTATACCTACATTAAATCAAACTTTGAACTTAATTTACATTTTTATTAAAATGCTAATATTCTACCAGTTTCATTCTTCATATAAAATACAATTAAGGCAACATGGGAGATTTTTATAAAGATAGTATATGGAACATAACATTATTAATAATTTTCTACTTTTATTCTCTAACAATGTATTTGCATATTGAGATTCAAACAATGTGCTATGGCTGTTGAATTGCGCTTTGTTTCAGAGGCAAGATCCTGTATCCTGGAATGAAACTTTTGCCCAAATGTCAAAGAATGTTCTAGAAATCAGATACACTTTGCTGCCCTATTTCTATACACAAATGCATGAAGCCCATGTTCATGGTGGAACTGTCATCAGACCCCTAATGCATGAGTAAGTGTGAATTTTATTTTATTTCAATGAGTAGCTTTTGATTACTTTAATCTATTAGCTACTATAGTATATTTCATAGATGCTTTACTATACATTTTGATCTAATAAAGGAATTACATAAATAATTCTAATAAGCCCACTTATGTAGTCAGTTATCATATAAAATCTCCTAATAATTAAACAAGTCATACTTACTTTAAAATAGCTCTTTAACTTATTCATGAGGCATTTTGCTTCTCAAATCTCCTATGTTAACTGAGTAATTAAGCAAGGTGGACTCCAGTTTCACTGATGATAAATTAAAAAACCACACTGTCCATTATAACTTAAGAACTAATACTCAAAATAAAATTAAAATAATAAATTTCAATTTTATGCCTTCACTTGTGATTGAATGATTAAAAGATGTAACAAATAAGAAACTGCAATATTTCCAGCCCTAAGTGGAATATCTCCATCTCTTAAGGCTCAGCAATCATTGTGTGCTGGGTAGAAAGATTAAAAGAGCCAGAGAGACTGCAGATGACAACAGGAAAACAGTGATTTCTACACACAACAGGGAAGTTGCACTTGTGAACTCACAGTGCTCTAATGGTGTTCTCAAAAGTTTATGCAAGCCCAATCCAGACAAAATCCAAGCATGGAATGGTAAAATAGACAGGAAATACTACTCCTGGCTGACGAACTATTAGAAATGGATGACACTTAGCAGACAGAGAGTCAGTCTTAGGGGTCTAGCTCCTGGTGGGTTGAACATGCTCCAAGGGATAGTCACAGAATCAGTATATAGGCAGCACTTTTTGGACCCAGACGGTTGAGGGCACAATAAAAGGTTGTGATAGTTAGAGGCAATTAGCAGATGTGAATATGACTAACACAAAAAATAAAAACTCAAAATAATTATATTTAGAAAAAAATAAAGTTTGTAGTAAAAAAGATACACCTCCATTCAAGGTACATGGAGACTGTGTTCTTAGTTCATCTCCAGCTGCCCAACTTTTCCTCTCCATCTTCTACTGACACTCCTTAGTTTTCAGGCTAATTTGCTTGCCTTTCTAACGTGTGAGACACTGATTATGGATTCTGAACAGTTCTTTTGTTTTGCTGAGAGTGCTTCAGCCTTGGTGTCACTGGGAGTTCAGAAAGGGCTAGACCCCAGCGGCCAGTTTACCACTATGCTTGGTTGCTAATGAAACAAAAGCAAAACTAAACACAATGCTTAATTTCAGTAGCATAACATTGGCTAGTAACTATTTCATAATCTGTAACATTTTTCCCTATGGTCATTTAATTTCAGTATTAGAAGCCAACTTACATATGCACGAATCTTTGATGATATAATGGTGTGTCAGACAATAAGAAGAGCTTTAAGATAGGCAACCATTCCCCCATCCACTCACTGTCCCCCTCCCACTGTCCCCAATGATTTTCCTTCATCTTGCCTCAGATTATAGGTATAAACCTACACATCTTGTCTTAAAAACTCTTCTGTTAAAATTTTTAAAAATCCATGCAGTGAAAGTTTTATAATCTTTTTCAAAGCTGTCTCTCATTGCAGCTTTCAATTAGACTATTTACTAAACAAAGTTAGTATTTCAATACCTGTATTAAGTCTCCTCTATAAACTCTTTTCCATAGTGACTTGCCTCTAAATTCTGCAAATATTTCTTATAAATCTTTTTCATTAGAATATTTAGACATAGTTTGGTTTTATGTATTAGAAGTCCACGTGCAGCTTAGAATAGACAACACCAGACCAAATGGTTCCAGGGTGGGAGGTTTATTCAGGGCAAATGTGTGGGGGGGAAATAGAGGAAGAAAATGGAAGAAGAGGGGGTGAGGTCGGTGTTCTGCCTGTTTAATAAGGGCGGTGACTTAGCCCCTCCCAGGGAGGATTCTGGGAGTGTATGCAGTTGCCTTGACAACGATGTGGGGGTCACCTAGTTGTGATGTCACTGGGTTTGGAGCCTGATACCAACATTACTCATAAAGTCTGTACTGCTTGACACTGTGTTCCAAAAAATAGAATGGCCTTTTGTTTTGAATATTTTTGAGCATGGTTTTCAGTTGAATCTAAAACATTTAAAAAATGTTAAAAACAAAAAACAAAAAAATAAATTACAGCAAAGTGGTATCTCAATAAACATTTTATGTTGTTCAGAAGAAATTAAATTCTTCAGTTTAGTTGAATATTTTGTGATTATTTTGTCAAGGTTCTTTGATGAGAAGGAAACCTGGGAAATATACAAGCAGTTTCTGTGGGGTCCAGCTTTTATGGTGACTCCTGTCATTGAACCTGTAAGTATGTCATTTGTTGAATTATCAAAATAATAGAATTTTATTTCAGATTATTTAAATGACTTTCTTTTTCAATTCCAGTTCATGACCAGTGTGAATGGCTATGTTCCTATGGCTCGATGGTTTGACTATCACACAGTAAGTTTTGCAAGAATATTAGGAAGTTAAATAAGCAGAAATTACATATTAATAATATATATAATATATTATTAATATTTGATTATTCATATAATTTATGGATGTTTATTTTCTGCTTCAAAATTCTGAATTGTTTACGTGGAGTTAATTATATTTGATTTAAGCTAACAAACCATGGTACAATTAATTTCCCTGGCTTTAGTGAGTTATGCAATCAAAGATTCGTTTTGGAAAATAAGCACAGAAATGTATACTGTATAACAAAGTTCTGCTGCCTCTTTTGGCTATGCAAAAATGATCATTAAAATAATGGAGATCTTCATTCTCTGTGACCTTGTGAAATCCACACTTTCTATGTATAGGAATTCTGAGACCAAATGACATCTGAGAATAACACTTTAAATCAGAGGATGTTTTTAAAAATGTGTGTTTTGTTCATTTTTTTGTAGAAAATTGTGACTCTTGATTTCATAAATGTGCTTTCTTCCATCTTACATTACTGATTATGTCATTTCTCATCCTCCACCTCCCCTACTTCAATTACCAGGGGGAAGACATAAAGGTCAGAGGAAAACTTCATACATTTTCAGCTCCTTTTGATACAATAAATCTACATGTCAGAGGAGGTTATATTCTACCATGTCAAGAACCAGCACAGAACACACATCTCAGGTAAGTAAATTGTTTTTAGAACTGTAATTGCATTTTGTAAGCTATCTGTCTCTCAAAGTCAGTAAGTAATTAAAAATGTCTGAGCTTTTCCCTGTAATCCTTCTGTAGTAACTTGGGTGTTTAGTGATAAACAGAAGGCATGGCAGAAAATGAGGCTATAGATGAACTTCAGCTTTCCCTGTTTTCTAGTCCAACTGGGATGACAGAAAGCCATCCTGGTAGAAGTCACACTTAAAGCTTTGAGTCAGCTGCGTATCCACTGATATGGGGAGCTGCATATTTGGTTGTAAGATGCAATCAGTCCTGCTTATTGTTTGCTTTAAGAGGAACATTCACTATAATGAAGAGTTTCAATATCACCTAACTACAATTTTCCTTAAAATGTAATTTCAAAAGAAAAGCTGCTATTATCTCTCTACATGCAATATGCAAAATGTTGAAGACTCATGGAAAATTGTCTTCCAGTGAAACATCCCTTTAGAAGTGAGGCTTCCCTATGAAATGTAAAACTAAAGCTTCCTGACCTCTGTATATCATATGCATAAGTATTCATAAATTAATAGTTTGTCTTTTGAGGCTTAAGGGAGGGCATCATCTTTTTTTTTTTTTTTACTTTTATTTATAACTGTGACGTGGAATTAGTGACACTTCTTAAAAATATTCATTTCTGATTTATTTTTCTTTTTGAGGCAGGGACTTAAATAGTATAAACAGATTTTCAACTTCCTATGTAGCAAAGGATGGCCTTGAATTTTGATCTTCCTGTCTCTGCATCCTGGGTTCTACTGGGATTTCAGGTGTTTTCTACCTTTCTTATCATATTCAGGGTTAGAGCTTATACCATGAGAGCATGCTGGGCAATCTGTCAAACTGAGCTACATTCCCAGACCTGAAAACAGCATTTTTGTAAGACTCTCTAGAATACAGATATGAATTGTAGAAAAGCAAGACGAAAGAATAGTGTTTTCAATGTCTTTGCCATTTTCACAGGCTCTGTATCACAAACAGCTCCACCATATCTGATGATGCTCCATGGACATACCACTTTCACAAAGTGTCTGTAGTTTATAACAGGGCTCGTGCCTGTTCTTTAATAATCTGTGGTTTTAAGTGAATAATATCACACAGAGCAGACCCATTATTCCAAACAGCTTTTGTTTTCTATCTGACCAATCCCATGAAATCAATAGCAATCACTGAGACTTTGGCATTCAGCATCTGCAGCTCATAGAGTGACATGTTTTTGGAACTACAGAGCAAGTAGCCTTTTCAGTCTACTTTCATTCATTATATACTACATGCACATAGTCCTTCCATCTCCCAATATTTTATCTTATTGACTTATCACTGAATGACACTTGAGTGTATAAAGCTTACAGAGTTGAAGTCCCTTTTATTTGATGACTTCCTTTTTTGATTTATATTTAGTTTTGTTGCCTCTATCTCCTCATTTCCATTCTGTGGTATATTTTCTTACTGATACTTTATGGAAATAAAGATATCCATTAATGATAAAGTAAATTAACAGTTAATAATGGTTATGGTTAATATCTATTAAGAATAGAGTTAACAATAGTTCTTTATGGTTGGAGGTGCAAGATCTGCCTACATTCCAGTTTTCTTTAGTCTTACCCTAGGTGAAGACTGGTGGAGATATAACTATGAACACTGGACACTATTGTTATTTATCACTTAACAAAATGCCTAGTTCATTTTTTAAAATCTATAAGGATTGCTACTGATATGTCCAACCTCCAAGAATCATGTGTTACATGATTCTGTTACATTGGTCGATGTAAGAGTAACTCTTTCCTTTCACTTCTTACTCTCACCTATGGCTATCTCTTGGAAATCTATAGGATGGCATCTGAGAAGCCATGAACAGTTAACTACTTGAGCCATTTCTCCATACATACTGAAAAATTTCTCCATATATTATTGAAAAACTTAGTTGTACAATTATGGATATATTATGAAACTTAGGAATAGGATGCATTTCAATATCTGTAATTATCATATCAAAGCAGAAAAGAATAGTTTGTTAAAGATACACCTTTTTTTTTTAACAATTTGATGCTGTCAAACCAAGTTACTTCTCATACACTGTTATAGAGTGAGCTGTGTTTAATTAATAAGTATACATGTGTAGACATGAGCTGAGAGGCATTTTTCAATTAAAAAGGATGAAGTTAGAACCATGACGTTATTCTTTGCATTATTATTAATATGTAATTAAAATGGAATGTTTTGTGAAGAAATGTTGCAGCGAAGGTATTAAAAATTATATTACTGGGGCTGAGACTAAAGCTCAATTGGGGAATATTGGACATACATGTCTCTGACCCTGGTATATGAGAAGAATGGAAGGAAGTGGGGGCATAGGCTGATAAGAGGAAGAGACTGATTAAAATAGTGATGCATAAAAGTAAGGGAATCTGTAAACCTAATGTTTTCAATTACTATGAATGACTCCTCTTCTGATTATTGGCAGTAGGTGAACTCTTAAAGCTAAATGACATTTGAAATATTTTATAATAAATATGTTGAATTTCCTTTCTGTATGACTTTTTCTCACTTTGTAGAAGTAGACTTCTTCATTTTCTTCCATGACTATCATATTATAAAGGATCATTCTCTGCAAACATAGAATTTCATATTTTTTTTCTTGTAGTCGACAGCAGTACATGAAGCTCATCGTTGCTGCAGATGACAACCAAATGGCACAAGGAACTCTATTCTGGGATGATGGAGAGTCTATCGGTAAGTCTTCCATTCAGATACATGTAACTGACAGCTATTGAAATAATCTTGTCTTGTGCACTATGTAAAGCTTGTCTTTGTACTATTCAAAGATATGTGTGTTGATTTCTACCTTCAGGAGCGTTGTATACAGGCTGGGTCTTTGTGTTATTATTTTTCTTGGATCATCATCCACCTATGTATTTTGTAAACATTCATCACCATAATCTTCTGATTGGTTTAATAATGATCTGACTGCTTATAGCATGAGATGAGAGAAAAGGCAGGACTTTTTGGCACAGTTAGGATCCCCAAGAAAGAATCATGTGTGAGTATTTGTGTATATGAATGTGTGTGTGTGTGTGTGTGTGTGTGTGTGTGTGTTTCTCCAGTAGGACATGAAGGTGGAAGGTACCAGTGTTGAGTCTGATTATGTGAGAGGTGGTAAGGGGCCAACGGACAGGAAGGATGTGGAATAGAATAGTCGGGTTAATTTAAGCTAAACAAGTTAGAAGAGACATATTTAAGGCCTATGCTTAATAAATTAATAATAGTCTCTCAGTCATTCTTGGGAAGCTTGCAAGTCAGGTCGAGACAGTCGAGTGATAGATACTATGCATATATTCGTTTTTTTATTAGATATTTTATTTACATTTCCGATGCTATCCACTTTCCCCATACCCCCCAGAAACCCCATATCCAATCCCCCTTTCTCCTGCTTCTATAAGGATGTGCCCCCACCCACTCCCCAACTCCAACCTCCCCAGCATCGAGTTCCCCCACACTTGGGCATCCAGCCTTCACAGAACCAAGAATCTCCTCTCCCGCCTATGCCTGACAAGGTCATCCTCCCCTACATATACAGCTGGAGTCATGGGTTCCTCCCTATGTGCCCCCAGGTCGGTGGTTTAGACCCTGGGAGTTCTGGTTGGTTGGTATTGTTGCTTTCCCCATGGGGCCACAAAACCTTTCAGCTCCTTCAGTCTTCTCTCTAACTCCTCCATTGGGAACCCCTTGATCAGATCAATGGTTAGCTGTGAGCACCCACCTCTGTATATGTCAGGCTCTGGTAGACTTTTAAGGAGACAGCTAGATCAGGCTCCTGTCAGCATGCACTTCCTGGCATCCACATCAGCTTCTACATTTGGTGACTGCACATTAGATTGATACCCAGGTGACACAGTCTCCACATGGCCCCTCCTTCAGTTTCTGTTGCACATTTTGTCTCCATATTTGCTCACCTGATTATATTGTTACTTCTTCTAAGAAGGAGTGACACACCAACACTTTGGTCTTCCTTGTTCATGAGCTTCATGTGGTCTGTGAATTGTATCTTAGGTAATGAGAGCTTTTGGGCTAATATCCATTTAACTTTGACTGCATACCATGTATGTTCTTTTGTGATTTATTACGAATACATATTGTGAGAGTTGGGAAAATACTTCGACTAGTAAAGGGCTTGCCTTGAAAACAGGAGAATCTGACTTCTGTGACCAGAACATATATCCCTTAGCGGTTTTTTTTTGTTTTGTTTTCATTTTTTTCCAAAATAATGGTAGTGAGTTCTTGCAATCCTAGACTGAGGAATTAGAGACAATCTTATCTTTCATGTGAGGAGTAAGCAATATAGTCTGTGGTCTATATAACAAGCTCTGGGCTAGTAGGAGAAGCTATCTCAAAATGTAAATCTATCTATCTATCTATCTATCTATCTATCTATCTATCTATCTATCTATCTACATAATCTGCCTTTTACAAACAAATGAACCCAAATATATATAAGCACACATATATGTATACATTCTTAAATGAAAATCTACATGTCTATGTGAATATATAGAAAGAAAATATTCATAGTAAAATATCAGTTTTGGAATCAGCAAAATTTTCAGCAAGTTAATTTTCATAAAGCTAACGACACAAATAGACTATGATTTGCCCATTTTTCCATGTGTGACTAGATGAGGAATTAGAAGACATCAGCTTTTCAGCACTATGCCAGTCCGTGTTTCCATCATACACATGCCAGTGCTTTTTGTGCCATTTTATAAATCTTCAGTTCTTGTATGGGTACAAGAAAAATCATGATTTTTTTTTAAGTTTCTCCATTTTTTGCTTGTGACAAATTTCCTCATTGTACAATTAGAATAGCCATAATAATACTGATTATTATGATAATGGCAATGTACATCTCCTTTATTATTTCTGTTATGGTAATTAAATACAATAGAAAGTCATAAGTAAATATTAGCTATATTATTATTATTAGGACAAGATGGACTTTAGATAAAGTCATGGACATAACTTTTTTATTTGTTTTGTGTGTTTCTTTTACTTTATCGTGAAATGCATCCATAGAATATGGTATCATTTTTACCTGGGAAGTTAAATAAGTATGCTGCAAGTTACTATCATTGTTTGAAAAGAAAATCACTTAACATTTCTTTCTCTCTCCAGACACTTATGAAAGAGATCTATATACCTTAATACAATTCAATTTAAATCAGGTGTGTATTATCTTCTATAATAAATTTTACTAAATAATGTATAGAGTTTTATTTACTAAATAATGTATAGAGTTTTAAAGCCCTAAGGGCTTTTTATTTTCCACTATAATTTTGGGCCTGTCTCCAAATTTGGTAAATATGCACACATATGCAATCTTTAAGTTCCTTCTTATCCAAGCTCTGTGAATTCATGACCAAAATGTTGGGCTTAATATATTGTATATATATTAAGTGTATATTTATTCACTATATAAAATACATCATGTAATATACTTGAATCACTTATTTGCTATTCAATGAGACTCAATTTAGTTCACAGATGTGTATTTTCTTAGTATTTACTTGAATTTTTAAAGGAGACTTTGTTTTTCTTTGCCTTTATAGACAACTTTAACAAGCACAGTATTGAAATACGGGTATAGAAACACATACGAGATGATTCTTGGAAACATCTATGTATGGGGGAAAGGAACAACCCGTGTCAGTGAGGTTAATATGATTTATGGTGGAAATAAACAACAAGTTACATTTACTCAAGATGAAGCAAAAGAGGTGAGTGACATAAAATATGCTTTACTCAAGCATGCCTCTGAGAAATATCTACATGACTCCTCATGGCCACCACCAGAACTAAAGAAACAGAATTACAAATAAGCTGTGATGTTTGCCAGTTATCTAATTTTGTTATGCCCATATATTTATTTATGTGTTAATATCCTCAGTAATTTTACATACAAATAATTTAATGGCAGACATTTTACAATTTTTCTTATACAGATAAGCAATATTAATTTAGATTATAGTTTCAAATTGCTATCACTTGCAACAATTCCTCAAATACTATTTTTAATAGCAAGATTTACATTTGAGCATTGCATATATTTTAGACAAAAAGCCTCTGAAACTGTTTCAAAACTAATGTAGCCCCATTTAGGAGAATGAATATTGTCATGAGAAAGAATAGAGACTCTGAGCAAGGCATGAGAATTTCTGTGTCAGAACAGCACCACTGCACCTAAGGGCTTTTTATTTTCCACTATAATTTTGAGCCTGTCTCCAAATTTGGTAAATATGCACACATATGCAATCTTTAAGTTCCTTCTTATCCAAGCTCTGTGAATTCATGACCAAAATGTTGGGCTTAATATATTGTGTGTTTAAGAAATCATTTCCTGTGTTTCCACTGGGTGAGGTCACATGTTCATGTCTGTGACCATGAGGAAAGCATGCTTTTCAAATTTAAACTTGTGTGGAAAGAGCCACCCATCAAACAGTCAGCTTAAGGGAATGTAATTCACAGTTACTGGCTGTTCATCTTTAGTTTGAAAGAAAGACAGCTTTAGTCAAGCTGAGGTTCTAATGGATCCCAGGCTGCTAGTGTTCAACATCACCTGGGCTCCAGTTTGTTGTACTTGAATCTGAACATTATCTGTGCCGACACTTTCTAGTTTTCCCGTTGGATGGATCTACCCTTCAACTTAGAATCTAATCTTCTACTACTGCAACGATAAACTTTTTATTTTATTTTTTTTATTCAATTATGTCAGCATTGAGGAAGGGTAGTAGTTTAGAATATTTGGTGCCCTTTCTTGGTAAAAGTTAATAATTTAGTCCCACAAATCTATGTTGTTTAGAAACATTGTCCCTACTTATAAAATTTCTAGTAAAAATAATACTGATTTAGTCTTTTTGTCAGAGGTAGAAGACAAGCCAATCATTTCCCTTAAAGGCAAATTGATTTTTCAAGATGCAGGTTTTATTCACCATTAATCACAGTTTTAAAAAAATTGGATTGTATTTCCTTTTATTTAGTTAAATTGAAAAAGAGATGACATACTTTTTATGTTCTTTAATATATAGTTAATAATAGTATGTAAGCCTCATGATTTCAGTATAAAAAATGAAGTGCATAATAATAAGCTGGTCGGGGTCAAATGAGGTATCCTGACATGTTATTCCAAGTTTATTTGGGACAATTGCCTCATGTAAAAAATAGTCTTTCAAAAGAAGTTTGTTTCATTAACTCTAAATCTTTGCACAGAAAGTTTAAATGCTAAGAAAATTAGCTCAATGATTTATGAAGTATTTCATTTAAAATAGAAACTTTTTGCCATTCCTTATAAGTCTCTGTCTATAATTATAGACATAATTATATCTCATGCATAATTATATATTTCTAAGTCACTTGTGTTAATATCCAATACCAGTCACCATCAAAAACAGAGAAATCACATTACACAAAATAAAAAGGTTTTATTTCTGTATTTAGATTATATTTGTAAGTAACAACAACTAATGGGAAAAGAGGCCATGAATTTTCAAAATTGCAAAATGGAGTATCTCAGTTAGGAAGGAGGAAGAAGGAAAAATATGTAAATAGGTAGTTATAATATCAAGAAAGTGTGAGAAACATATGTGTGTGTATTATATTGTATTATATTATACTATATTATATCATATATTTATTATATAATCAAGTTGACACACCCTAGAATACTCTGGACAAGCATCTCTATCATTTTAAAGCATTGTCTAGACTATATCGGCCTGTGGGGATGTCTGTGGGACTTTATCTTGATTATGTTTACTGATGTGGGAAGACTCAGTACACTATGGAAAACACCATTCCATTTCATGAGTCTGTGTCCTAGAGTATATGAAGACTACGTGAGTATATCAGTAGAAAAAAAAATACACATACCCTTGATTGATGCCATCTACTGTGAATGTGAAACAGTTCAATGAGATGTGATCTGTGACATGACGTGACATGATGTGACATGACATGGGGCAATTAAGTTCCTGCCTCTCAGAATTCCTGGATGTGATGAACTATAAACTGGATTGTAGGACAAAGCAACCTCATCTGACCACACCTAAAGCAAAGAACATGTATGAAAACCAATATGTAAATAAGGAGAAGCTACATCTGCTTACATAGAGATAAACTGAGATGAAAATAGTGTTTGTTAAATAAGAAAGACAAGAAAACTACAATTATACTTAAGTGATTAACTTCAACTTTACTTTCTGATTTTAGATACTAACAATTAACCTGCAAACTATGCATGTTACTCTTGATGAACCAATAGAAATCAGCTGGTCATGAAGATCATCATCAGTTTGAGTTCCTGTGGTGGAGTTGATATCAGGTCCATGGTTCTACTTGCATCTTTCCTGACTACCTACTTTCTTTAAAATAGAATTATCACACCCTTTGTCTAAATATTTGTCCATTGTGTGCATCAAAAGAAGTACTAGTTTGTTCTATGAATGCAACCTGGATGTCACTGCTCAGCAGGTTTAACAGGGTTTGAATAATTTTAATACTTTTCAAGCAACAGCTAAACCTGTAAACTTGTATGCATGTAACTAGAATATGACTAAAGGAAGTGATTTTTAAATTAACAAAATGTATGTAACTATAAATTATATATAATAATACATTCAATTGTGTAGACTAAACTTATTTAACAAATCACAATATTTCATCATTTTGTACTATGCATATTTCATTATGAAACTGAAAATAAAAGTTGTATAAATACACTAAGATGTGTGGGTTTTTTGTTTGTTTGTTTGTTTGTTTGTTTTAAGAAGCTCTTGCATTCAGGTTGGGATGCTAAAATGAGCCAATATAATAGCATGGCGTTTTCATCAAAACATCAAATGCTCCGAGGTCTTTAGTCTAAGTTCTTTAAGTCTGAAGATCGTGCAGTACACTATATAGTTTTGCATTGACAGATGACAGAGAAGAAGAGAACAGAAGTATCTTCCTCATATTTCTTCTTTACTGGATATTAACACTTATACAAGAACTCTACCCTAATGACCTAATTTTCCTCAAAGATCCATTTCTAAATGTCATTATATTGGTGCTTGGGATACACTTGTTATAACTCCTATGTTTGTTAAAATCTATTTTCTTTGTTTGGTTTCACTTTACATGCAAGGGAAGAAAATAGTGTTGTTTATTCTTAAATATTCAGGCTCCAGAGAGTCATTCTTAAAATAGAACTCCATGTTGTTTTTGAGTTTAAAGATTTTAATATAGCTACAGTAACCAGCACCAAGATTGGAGTGAAAAGGATTGGCACTTAAGTCAGTAGAACAGAATACAAAAATATCACAAAAACCTGAGAACAGCAGAAAGGCAAGTTGGATAATGTTTCAATCTTCTGTTGTTTAAAAAATAAACCAGTAAATGAAATTATGACTTGTTTTACCTAATATGTTTCCTAAATAAACATTATTCCTTAGGAACAGAATCAAAGAATAAAAGATGTTTTATAACTTTAAAATAATTTAAGGATAATTTTTTCTTTATTTAAAATAGATTTTTTCTCATAATATATCTTGATGGAAGTTTTCCACACTCAGTGCTACTCCTTCAATTCGTCCCCAGAACCCCTCCCCTCCCAATTCTCGTTCTCCCTCTGCCTCCCCGCGCCTCCCGCGCTCGCTCGCTCTCTCGGCCGCTCCCCCTCCTCCTCTCCTCCCCCTCTTTGTCCCTCCCCCTCCCCCCCGCCTCTCTCTCTCTTCTCCACAAAGAACAGGATTGTTAGGGGTAACTACCATTCATGACAAAATAAAATATAATAATATGAAGCAAAAATTACCAAATTGAACATGTCAATCCAACAGGAGGAACAGAGTCCTAGAAACAGCCCAAAAATCAGAGAGTCACTATTTCTCAACGTTGAGAATCATATAAAAATACTAAGCTAATAGCTATGATCTATATACAGAGCACCTGGTATAGACCCATGTAAGCCTTTTGCTTGCTCCTTCAATTTCTGGAAGTTCACAAATATCTTGCTTAGTTTGTTCAGAGGTCCTTGTTCTTCTGCTGACCATCATCCCCTCTTGCTCTTATACTCTTTCTGCCTCCTCTTCTGTCAGATTCTCTAATCTCTGAGGCAGGGATTTGATAGAGATCTGTAATTTAGACCCTCTTTGCTGTTTTCGTTGATGCTTTTTTCTTTTTTTTTTTTTGTTTGTTTGTTTTTCAAGACAGGGTTTCTGTGTGTAGCCCTGGCTGTCCTGGAACTCACTCTGTAGACCAGGCTGGCCTTGAACTCAGAAATCAACCTGCCTCTGTCTCCCAAGTGCTGGGATTAAAGGTGTGTGCCATATCCACCCGGCTAGACTCTCTTTGTATAATGTCTGGCTGTGGGTCTCTCCTTTTGTTCTCATTTCCTGCCAGAGGAGGCTTTTCTGATGATAATTAGATAAAACTTTGATCTGTGAGTGTAGCAGAATATCATTAAGAATCATTTTATATTGATTCTTTTTAAAGATTAGTTGGTTTTACCCTCATTCTCCAGGCTATCTAGTCTCTGGTTCTTGGTTACTCAAGCAGTGCCATGTATGAATTCACATTTCATGGAATGGACCGATGTCAAATCAGTCATTAATGGTTACTCCCACAAGTTCTGTACCAACATTGACCTAGCATATCTTGCAGGCTGGAGAGATTATAAGTCAAAGAACAACAAGACAATAAACACAAATAGCCAAATAAAAAGAAAGGCATTAAGCCCAGTTATATAAACACTCTCATGATCACTGTTTCTAAGGGCTTATCAGGATGATCAAAATATCTGAGCCTACTTCCTTGTCCTAGAACAAGGTCATTTTCATGTCTGAAGCCTATTTCTTTGTTCTAGCCTAATATTTAGATTTCTGCCTGAAATTACTTCTTTGTTCTAGCCTAAGATTTAGATTCCTACCTGAAATTACTTATTTGTTCTAGCCTAATGTCAGATTCCTGCCTGAAGTCTACTTCCTTGTCCTTGGCAAATGTCATATTTCTACCAAGCAGCCCCTAATCTTGTCCTTGGCCCATGTCAGCTTCTTCTTGCCAAGCAGCCCCAAAGGCTCTCTACCTCTTCCCTTTATTTCATTAAGAATACTGAGCCTGTCTTAGGTCATTCTGACAAGAATGCCTTCCTTACCTGTCACGGAATATTCATTAACAAAATCAATGCACTTCTGTCATAGATTGGTAAGTCTCTGTGGAGAATCTTACCTGTCCTTGTCTTGCCAGCCTGTTAATTTAATAACTCTATCTGGAGGGTCCATTTTCAGGTTCAAGCCATGTACTTCAGCTGCCAACATGTTGATGTTGTTGAATAAAAGCTTTAACACAATGGGCAAGGATAAAAGTATTCCCAGGACAAAAAGGGATAGCATGATCAAGCTATATATGCCATATTTTGAAGCTTGACCAAAATAGAAATACTGACCTCAGGCCATGGGTAATTTTATCTGCAGTATCTACTGCATCAACACTCAGCAGAGCAGCATTCTTGATATTCATAAGCTCCCTGTATATTGCTAAAATTTCCAGAGATGTGTTAGAATTATGCCAAATACACTTCAAGTGTCATTAACTTCTTCCTAATTATAATGACTACCACTGTAAATTTTTTTCCTCGAAAAAAAATTAGTTATAAAATCCTATAATGGAATTATACTGAATTATGATAACATGCCTGCCACCCAGAGCAAGCTTTGATTCCTTAATCAACTCTGATTTCATAGGACAACCCCACTTCTCAGAGACTCCCCAAAATGCTTTCAGAGGTACTGTGTCGGGCCAACATTTGTTTCCTTCCCCTTCACAGTTAATTGATTTCATAATTTACATCTTTCCAACAGCATCATCATGCTGGAGTATAGTAACAAAGCACGGGATCTAAACTAGGCATCTGTCTTCTTTCTTATGGTTCCTAATGACAATACTGAATTTATCATTTAAAACAATAATTTTTGTGTGAAGCTTAATTAATAAAGTCTTATTAAATTAAAATGCATTATTTACTGCATAATCCGAAGACTAATAACTTGATTTAATTTTCCTTTGCTCATTTCACAGGTAAAATTGTGAAAGATTCCAGATACCCATTTCAATATGAAGATAGACAAGTAGTACTTGAGTTGTAGTCGAAAATAGGATTTTTGTATTGTCTTTTCCAAAGAGACTGTGGAAATTAATATCTCCAACCAACCTGTCATAACACATGTCACATTTGCACAGGATGGACCTTTCCACACTTGCACTATTAGTTGTGGTTCTGCCTATAATTTTCTCCACTACATGTCAAAATAGAATCTTAATCTCTAATGAGGGTTGTGAATTTAAGCATTATAATGAGTCATAAGTCAAATGCAGGTAATCTGGAGCATTTCTGGTTCCAGCTACTTCTAGCTAGTATCTTCTTGGGGGCAAGAAGGTGACATGGAGTTTCTAACCTTCACAAATCAGTTAGAGCAATTTGCAAACTCCTTGTATACACATATATATACAAGATTGTCTTATGCTTTCTTCAAGAACCTGTCAAGTTGAAAATTAATTCCAACCATTACATTTGGGTATTACTTCGGGATCTTCTTGAGATATAACACACCAACCAGGATTTGAGAATATCAGCTTTTCTATCACATAATTCCTGCCCCCTCCCAGTCACCAGAATGTTATCTTTTATTTTTCATAATTTTATTCTGTCATTGATCTTGTTAAGATGATAACTTTATTTCTCATGACCTTTTTTGCCATTGTAAAAAAAGTGAAATACCCTGAAAAAAAATGAAATACCCTGAAACATCCAAACACTTTGCTTTTGTTTTTGTTATTTTTGTTTTGTTTTTTCTTACTTTCTTTGTTTTTAATGCTTTGAAATTCAGCTTTGTAAATTTAGGTAAATACAAAGCACAACAATCAAAGACACATAAATTAGAAGTCTTATGTGTATAAGCCATAACCTTTTCCATATTGTAATGTTTAATTGTGATAAACAGAAAAATGTCACATTTACATGGCTAAAACCTACAACCTTTGAAAATGTAAGTTTATATGATTTTTAAAAAATCATCAAGGTTTAAGAGAGTTTCTACTAAACAGAACTTGAGATGGAGATACAATAATTGATAGATTTTTTAAAAGATAATCAGAGAGATTTTCAGGAACTCTGAAGCCGAGAAAAAAAACTCAGTTTTTTGAAGATCAAAATGATCCCCCCACACACACTTACACAGAAAAAAAAAACACATACACTCACAAACGGACACATACATTAATACCTATACACTTGTAAATACATCTCACATGCATGTACATGTATATCAACACACACACACACACACACACACACACACACACACACATATATATATATATATATATATATATATATGTATTCACATATGTAAAAAAATACACACACCACACATGCACACAAGAATGCACACACATTGTGGAACAGAAAAGTTAAAAACATAAATTTCCTGCTGCAGTATCAGAACATGCTCTTCTTCTGCTACTTTGAGTTTTACTATGCACACTCATTTTAGAATTCTGTCATTTGAAGCCAAAGCATGTGCTGTTTATACATACTATTACTATTTTGATTATATATGTGTATAGTTAATATTTTGAGCATGATATTTTTATTTTCAAAATTTGCAAATATGTAAAATTAAACATTCTTATGGAGTACCATATTTTGATTAGTTTGCATCACAGAATGTCTACATACACATAAATACTTAATATACATATTATGGAAATATTTGGAAGTATTTTCATATTTTGAAAACATAATTGTGCCTCATTGCTATCTATAGAACCTCTACTATCATGATACTGTGTAGTATCCTATGAGAATTTTTCATCATGGGTGTAAATTGGCATTTATCATTTGTACTTGTCATTGTAAAAGACCTTTGCACCTTTACTTAAAAGCTACTTTATTTTATGTACTTTCATGGTAACAATTGAAAACAAATTATATACTTAAAAGATTTAACATGAAATGACACAAGGCTGCTGCTCGACTTTTGATGATATATTATATTCATCTTTTATAGTATATGAGCTGACAGAATCAGAGATTTCCTCATGTTATTTTCAGATAATTAATTTAGAGTAATATTTCCATCTATCTCTGCCTTTCTTCGTATTTCTTCCTCCTGCTCCCTCCTTAAGCCACTTTGTTCTTTCTTCCCATTCATTTATCCCTCTTTTCATATTCTTGGCCAACATCACCAACTATACCTCCTATGCCTCCAGAAAGTCTTACCTCCTATAATGGTCACTATGCTATTTTCCAGTTCCATATGTTTTCCTAATATTTTCACATTTATTTTTCTTTATGGTTGATTGAAATTGTATTATTTATATTATTCTGTTTTCATTATTCATTAATCTCCTTATAGATGTCAAAGCTGATTTCTTTGCTACTGTCAAATAAAGTAGTAGTAAACAAAAATGGGTCAGTGTCTCTGTGGTAGAATACAGCACATTTTGTGGTATTTGTCTAGAAGTGATATAGCTGCATTACATAGGAATGGTTTATTTTAGTCTTTGGAGAAACAATCACACTGATTTTCATAGTGAATATGTCTGTTTACAGTCACATCCAAATATATATTTCAGTTTATTCTTTGAAATCTTTACATATGCACCCAGTGCACGTTAATGTATCTACTCCTCACTCCAACTCTCCTGTTCACTCACACCTCTAACATATCAACTTTTAAGCTTCAAGTCCTTTTTGTTTTTTATTTAAATTCATTTGTAGTAATTTATTAATTATATTCACCCTCTACTCCTGCATCTCTTTTAGCGTTAGTACTACCTTTTAAGACCTCTATCACTTAATGCTGTCTCTTTTTTTCTTTTTAATAGCTCAGTTATTTTAATTTTTGTTATCAGTATACTCATGGGAATGGGGTTATCTACTAATGTATGGTCTATTGTAGATAAATTTTAATCCAGAAACATGTCTGCTCTGGCAAAGGATCATAACTGAAGACCCTCTAGGTCTTTGTAATCTGGCTAGATTACAGGCACACCTTTAATACTAGGAGTCAGGGGCAAGCATATCACTGAGTTCAAAGCCAATCTTGTATAAAGCAAGTTTCAGGTAAAGAAAAGCTTAGGATCAGGCATGGTGTTACATGCCTTTAATCCCAACAACAGAGGCCTACAGATCTCTGAGTCAGTCAGTTCAATTGAGTTGGTGAGTTCAGAGGCACTGCAGTAGAATGGAGTTTGTGGCAGTTCATTTCCTAGAGTTCTGAGGCAGTTTTTTTAGGGATAGTTTTATAGAGATGGGTTGCAGAGAGAACAAGCTAAATACAGGTAAAGATAGAAGGAACCAGAGAATGAGAAAGAGCCAGAAGATTAGAACAAATTGCCAGAGTTAGTTTGAGGCCAAGCAGAGCAATTCGGTGAGAAGTTGAGGGAAGTCAGATTGAATCAATCAGATTGGAGAGGGATTTGGGCGAGAAGAGCTGAATTGAAGTTGCTAGACATAGTTCAGAAAAACTAAAAAGACTGAGCTTTTTCAGCAGTGAGCCTCCAAGATGACAATTACATCTTTCCAATAAAAGATACTTTTATAGTTCATCTGTCAGGAACCATACTAATTTTAATAGAGAAACTTCTTCCAAAGAAAACCAATGTTCATAAGTCCTTATTGAGGGGTAGGCTTGTAAATCCCTTCCTACAACATGCTAGAATGTTGAGATTTGACTAATGTAAGCATTCCCAGCTTCTGTTGAGTTCATGAATGTCATGTCCAGAAGTCAGATTTTAGTTGTCAACACAGGGAATAATGCTTACCTCAGATACCATAGGTTGCTAAATAAAATTATCATGTTCTAGATTTGGTATAATTTCCCTTGTGGTTTTGGTCATACTTATCCCATAGAACCACCATTCTTCAAAAATAATATAGACTATTTTCATTGCTCTTAGTTTCCCAACAGTACTTGATAATGAGACAGAATTTTTGAAGATATCCCATATGGTGAACACAGGTCACAGTGAAATTAAGTTGGTACTGACCAGGAATTGTAGTCTGAAGGTTAGTTTTATAGTACAGGAAGATGATGTGAAGGCTGCTGGATGCACAATGTTGTCACAAGTCTCAATAATGAATTGTAATAATGACCATCCTGGGATGATATGCCCATAGATAAAATAGGAGAATGAATGCTTTTGGGGCAATTGTGTGCTTTCTTATTATACTTAAAGCCCACTATATAAGAGAAACAGATGCCTTGTATTTCAAATCTGGACAAGAACATATGGTTGGGAAGTTCAAAGGACCTAAGAAAGGAATCTACCATTAGTCTTCTATGTGGACATAGTATCAAACTGCCTCTAAATTGCTACCTCTATTCATTAGTGTAGTTCCTAGATCTCATCAGAGAAGTTCATTATGCAGTAGACATAAGTTAATAAATAAGTTCACATCTGTTCAAAATACAAAGAGGAAAAGACAGTGGAGGAATCAATTGCAAATGGAATATTTTATCGCACACTCTTCCCAAGGTTCAGGGACCATTGTGGAGCAGGAAACAGAAAAGTAGTATAAGTCAAAGGTTGAGGAGGACTGTAATGAAGCAATGCCTGTTTTTTAATGACACTGCTGTCCATATGTAGAAGGTTAGGGGGTCAGTAATCCATATGGATGGGCAACCTGCCAGTGGATGCCATAATATTTTTCAAAAAATTAATATTTTTGAAAAAGTCAGTAACATATGCATATCTATGGAGGTAAGTAAGGTGATGCTTAGCTGATGTAGGCTAAGACTTAGGTTACATAAAGACATTCAGATATTTGTCCACAGTTAACAACTTTGATTAAAAAAGGGTCTCACTTTCTAAATGAAACAGAAGTTCTCTATCAGGAATCATTTATCATGAGACACTTAGCAGTTCTATAAAAATGTCTGTCTCATAAGAATGTTGAAATGTTCATTATGTAGAGAACTTAATGTATATTTATTGTTTGTGACAAAGTGTCTTAATACACCCTTGGCTGGCTTGAAATTGTGCATGCCAGGATAGCCACAAAGAGTAGATGAACTTCTTATCTGTTCACCCAAGAGCTAGAATCCTAGATGTGTGCAACTGTGTATAACCTCATCCAGAATTTGCCATTATGTTTATTACTTAAAGAAAAATTTAATGCATTGCCACTAAAACAAAATTGTGAGAAGAAAATACTTTAAGATCACTGCAAATACAATACACCCAGAAATGTTCACCACTCTACAGAAATCAATATTCATACATCCAAGGGACATAAAGATGTTATTTGTATATTATTTAATTTCAGCCCTAGAGTGGGATTAGAAAATACCAGTATCAATTATTTCAGTCTGTTCAGTTCCTTCACATAGTCAAAAATAATACAAAATGTATTCTTTCTGTTTTTTAAGGAGGTGTACAGACTTGTGATTATAACAGTTAAGGTGTTACAGTTTAATTTAAAATAGTCATTGAAAAAATTTATTTAGCTTATTTCTTTAAGCTCTGTTAGACAATATTATTAGGCCATCATTGTTTTTATTCCCCTCCAGTAAAAATACAATGTGACCCTTCCTTCTACTTTCAATCTTCCTTTGAAAACATAAAAAAAAACCCACTAATTTTTCCATCCCTGCATTACACAGTTCATGCTCAAAAGACTGTATGTAGCTTTTACCTATAATAGTGAATAAACTTCAGGAAATCTATTTCAAGGATTGAAATTTTCATATATGCAAATTATAATAAAAACATATTCTTCAAACCCACACTAAGATCACTAAAAGAACAGCTCACATGGAGACACAAGAGAAGACTTGAATTTGAGGCTGCATTGCAAATTAGCCTCTCTTCTGAAATAAATGTGCCTCTTATTCCTATAAAAATCCAAGTATGTGTGGGATTGGAATTTATGCCATTGCAAAATGGAAAACCATCATGGCAGAGACTCTCCTAGTCATTATTGAATTATCTAAACCAAGAATGCAGATGAAAGTTTTTATGGCATTTCATTTTAGATATTTATATTTTCCCTTCTGGTTTGAAATTCAAGCAGTTTCTCTGAATTATTTAAAGGCTATCATGTTGTCCTTTCAGATTCTGACAAAAAAAAAAAACCCTTTCTCAGTTGCTAGAAAATATTCTAAAATTTTTGGGCAGATTCTTCCATCATGTCATTTAACGAAGGAAGCAACTACCTGTAGGTAAATATTCAATTCTTTAATATCTCTCCTCTCCTCTCCTCTCCTCTCCTCTCCTCTCCTCTCCTCTCCTCTCCTCTCC
>NW_021604597.1:20768776-20840901 GCF_004785775.1 Grammomys surdaster | reverse complement strand
CCTCTCCTCTCCTCTCCTCTCCTCTCCTCTCCTCTCCTCTCCTCTCCCCCCCTCTTCCATTTCTATAGAGATACAGAAGTCATTTATATTTTAATGATCCAAACTATCAGATATATTACGAAATTATCAGCATTAGAGAAGAGAGTTACTGTGAGTAAGTGACTCTAATACTGTTTATCATTTATCTTCAATAGTAAATGAACTTGAAAAAATCTATTCCTAGGATTCAAACACTAAATTTTCACATATGTATTTTATTCTTCAAATTGACATTAAGATTATCAAAGGTGCAGCTCATATAGAAACACAGGAAACAGCTTCTGTGACAAAGCATTTAGCCCTGAAATCTTCCATATAAATATCAAAAGATCAAATGATTCTTAAATACATAATTGTAAACTTTACTCTGTCTATAATGTTTACTTGTATGTAAATGATTTTGGGTTTGTTTATTTAGTATTGTACATCCATTTAGGTGACTCCTTCTTGGGAATAATTATTATCATTTCTCTGATTCTCAACATTCTTTGCTGTCTGTAGTTCCTTGTCTGTAGTTGGAGAAAGCCTAAGTTGGAGATCTCCATAAATTCCCACTTGTTGGATCTTGGGGACCCAATTGCTACAACAATTTTTATTTAACTCAAGTATTTGTTAGTGGCATCATATTACTCTTGTTCTCCAAAAAGTAAGTTATGAGAGTTTTTATATATTTTATGAAAGTACTTATGTTTATCTATGTTTTTACATTATGAAATGTTTTCTCATAACTTTTAGATTAATTTTTATTCTTCTATCATACAACGTATCCTGCACCCCACCCTGTGTTCTCCTCTTCCAACACCTTTCCCCACAAACTCTCTTTTCCAGACAAACTCACTCTCTGATTCCCTTCAAAAAAAAAAAAACCCTCCCTGAGATATCAACCAAACACAATATAGCAAGAATAGGAGTGCATCCTCATAGCAGGGCTAGGCAAAGCAACTGAGTAGGAGGAAAATCTTCACAAGAGCAGGCAAAAGAGTCAGAGATACTCCCACTCCTACTGTTAGGAGTCCTACAAAAATATTCAGCTGACAAATGTATATTCAGAGAACCTAGCAAAGACCATGCAGGCTCAGCTATTTTCACCTCAGTCTCTCAGGCCCTATGAGCCTGCTGAATTCATTCGATGGGCTGTTTTGTCCTGGTATCCTTGACTCTTCTGACTCCTACAATTCTTTCTCTCTCTTTGCTATAGGATTCCCCAAGAACCAAAAGTTTGGATCTGATAGAGATCTCCAATTTGGGATCTCTGCCTAATGTTTGGTTGTGGAACTCTGGATCTTCTCCCATCAGCTGCTAGAAGAAGCCTTTCTGGTGACAATTGGGCTAGGCAAGACTATCATTAAGAATCATTTTATTAACTTTTTCGGTTTTTTATGCTAGGCCTCTGTGCTATCTAGTCTCTGATTCATAGTCATCTGTGCAGTGTCAGGGTTTGTATCCCTCACATGCTGTGGGCCTCAAATTAGACCAGTCATTGGTTGGCCACTCCTACATTGTTGCAGCACATCTTCCAGGCAGGATAAATTTTAGGTCAAATGTTTTGTTACTGGCTTGGTATCCAAATCCCACCATTGAAAATAGCTTGGTTATAGAAGATAACCAGTTCAGTCTCCATAGCCTCCATTACAAGATGTCTTCACTAGTATTACCCTAGTAAAATCCCGGGAGTTTCTACTGATGTAAGTTTTGACATTGCTCCCAGATGTTCTCCAGTTCCAGTCACCTGTCTCCATAGCTCTTCGTCCATCACCACCACCACCCCTCAACTGATTTCTCCTATTTCCATTCCCATTTATACCCAGTCCACCCATAAAATTTATGCTTTTCCCCTTCCAAGAAGATTCAGCTGTTCCCTTAGAGTACTCCTTCTTATGTAGTCTATCTGTATCTATGGCCTGAAGTGTCAGGGGCAGCCCTGCTTATACACTGAAGGCCTAAAAACAGCCATAGGCCTAAAATCAGCAATAGGCCTGACATACATGTCTGCTAGCATCAAGTCTGGGGTCTCTGTGGAAAAACATTGAAACAGATGCCTAGAAGTTATTGTAAACAAACAGCTTTGGTGGAAGGCTGCCAAGACTGGCTACTCATAGGCCTTGTAGATAGGTAACCTTGGTGGATAGTGTCAACTTAGATAAAGACAAGGTGGAGTCATAGTGATCTGTCCCCTGAATCTTCACCCAGCTGACACTCTGTTCTGGAAGATATCTGTACTCCCCCTGAACACCCATATTCCTGCGTCATTCCCTTCCCCACATCCTGCCTTTTTGTGTATATAACCTGTGTGTAAAAAAGTAAAAATTACGGTTTGACCAGCCTATAGACAAGTCGTGTTCCTTGTGTTCACCTGTTTCCCCCATCTTCTCTTTCAGGTGATCTCTCTGGACCGCTGTTTAATGCCCTGCTGGACAGGACATTGAAGCATGATTATAATTTACACAACAGGTAATATTCACTTATAACTGAGAATATGCCATGTTTGTCTTTCTGGGTCTGAGTTACCTCACTTAAGATGCTTTTTTTTCTAATTCTATTCATATGGCTGCAAATTTCAGGAGTTTGTTAAATAGCTGATTGATTCTCTATTTTGTAAATATACCACATACTTTTATTCATCTTTTGGCTGAGGGACATCTAGGTTGCTTCAGGTTTCTGGGTATTATGAATAAAGACATAGTGAAGATAGTTGAGCAAGTTTCATTATGGTGGGATAAAACATCCTTTGGCTGTATACCAAAGGGTACTATATTGGGCTTTGAGGTACATTAATTCAGTTTTCTAAGGAACTACTACATCTATTTCCACAGTGGCTATAGAAATCTGCACTTCCATTAGTAATGGAGAAGTGTCCCACCTTGTTTCACATCCTTACCAGCATGAGCTGTGTTATTGACCTTAGACATTCTGACAGATATAAGATGACAGCTCAAAATTCTTTTGATTTACATTTCCCTGATGGCCAAAGATGTTGAACATGTCTTTTATCTTCTCAGGTATATAAAATTCCCTTACTAAGAATTCTCTGTTTAGATCTGTACCCAAATTTTTATTGAATTATTTGATTTACTTACGTATGGTTTCTTAAGTTATTCATGTATTTTGGATATTGTCTCTGTATTAAATATGGAGTTGGTGAAAGTCTTTTCCCATTTGTTAGGCTACTATTTTGTTGTATTTACAGTGTCCATTGCATTACAGAAAGTTTTTGGTTTCATAAGGTCCTATTTATTAATTGTTGATCTTAGTACCTATATTAACAGTGTTCTATTCAGGAAGTTGTCTTCTGTTCCAATACTTTTTAGGCTATTCCTCATTTTCTTTTTATCACAAATCAATATATCTGGTTGTATGTTGAGGTTCTTGATCCAACTATACTTGAGTTTTGTGGCAGACTTTTAAAGAAGAGTTAATGCTAATACTCATCAAATTATTCCACAAAATAAAATCAGAAAGAATATCAGCAACTTCATTTATAAGGCCATGGTCATCTTGACATAGAAATAACACACAGATTCATGAAAGAAAATTGAAGATGAATTTCCATTATTAACATAGATCCACAGATACTCAGCAAACTATTTAAAAACTGAATCCAAAAACACACAAAAACAACCATCAAATATGACCAAGTAGGTCATGATACAAAGATGCAGGGATGCTTTCACATATTTAATTCAATCAACATATAACATCATATAAGCAAACTGAAAAAAATAGATTATTTCAGAGCTGTAGAAAAGACCTTGACAAAATTCATTACCCTTCCATGATAAAAGTCTTGAAGAGAGTAGAGTACAAGGAAAATACCTTAACATAAGAAAGAAAATTTACAGTAAGCCTATAGCTATCATCAAATTAAATGGTAAAAGAAGTCAAAGGAATTTCATTCATATCAGGGATAAAACAAATCTCTCTAATGTTTCCACATCTATTCAGTATAGTTACTGAAGTTCCAGATAAAGCAATAAGACAACTGAAGGACATCAACAGGATTAAAATTGGAAGGAAAGATGTCAAAGTATTGCTATTAGCAGATGATATAATAGTATAAATAAGCAATCTCCAAAATTCTAGCAAGGAAATTCTAAAGCTGTTAAAGAAATTCAGTGAAGTGAGTGCATAAAACATTAATTAAAAAAAAAATCATTGGGCCTCCAATATACAAATGACAGATGAACTGAGAAAGGAAACAACCCCCTTCACAATAGCAAAACCATAATGTAAAATATCTTGGGCTCTCTAACCAAATTATCCCAAGTTAAGTGAAAGATTTGTTTGATAAAAACTTCAAGACTTTGAAGAAAGAAATTGAAGAAGATAATAAAAGATGTAAAGATCTCCTATGTAATTGAATATGTAGAATCAATGAAAAATGGCCATGTGACCAAAAGCTATCTAGAGAATCAATGTGAACCCCATCATAATTCCAACACAATTGTCTTGCATACCCTAAGAGAACAATATTCAACTTCATCTGGAAAAACAAATATTCAGGCTAGCTAACACAATTGTAAACACTAAAAGAACTTTCAGAGGTATGAATATCTTTCACACTATATTACAATCTACAGTAGTAAAACCCAAATGATGGTATTAGCATGAAACACACACGTTAATCAAGAAATAGAACTGAACACCCAGAAATAAATCTACACACCTACAGATACCTGTTTTTTTTGGTTTGTTTGTTTGTTTGTTTGTTTGTTTTGAAAAAATAAGCCAGAAATATACAATGGTGGAAAAAAAGCATCTTCAATAAATAGTGTTGGTCTACCTGGATGCGAACATATGAAAATGCAAATAAATCTATACTTATTACCCTGAATACTATGTTTTTGTTTCTTTTATTATGTTCTGCCACTAAATTCAGATACAAAATGATCTCCCTCTGGTTATGATATTTGTTGTAGTAATCTCCAACCCGAATAAGCCTATGTAAAAACCATAACCTAGTTATTATATTCATAAATTGTATGCTTAGATTGGGCAGATCTACCTCTACACTGGTCTATTCACTGGATATGAGATCCCTTGCTACTTGCAGACTCTCCGAGTCATGCGGTTCTTCTCCATCTTCCATTCCCCTCCATTTTCCTCCACCCTTCTTCCCTTCCCCAATCTCCAAAACCTCCAGTTCTAGTTTTTCCTTCCAGTGTGAAATCCCAAACTCTAACTTTTATTTGACCAGTTAGACTAGGAAGAAGGTTCAGATGAAATCACCTGAGTATATGATCCACTCCTTGTCTGGGCAGCCCATCTTGAGGGAACAGAATTAACATCAGGATAAACACAACACCAGAGCAACCCACAATATTTCCCTTTTGTCCAACTAAACTACTTACAATACTATACCTTGTTTTAGCTTATGTTACCATTTGAAAACAATCTTCTTAAATGTATATCATCTCTTTCAATGCTAAACAAGTTGAGTTTGTCTATGAGACTATAACTAGTCTTCAACCCATCGGAATTTTGGGAATGATTTAAATATTTCCTGAAGCTACATGAAGCACAAAATATAGCTTCCAAAACTTAACAAATTTGTAGAGACAGCTGCCTTCCAGAACAGTCCCTCATTCCTCAAAACATTGGAGCATCAGTCTTTCACCGTCTGGTCTAGGATCAACTTTGTACATCAGAATTATGAAGGACTGTTTACTCTGTCTTGGCAGAACTATCAGTCAACTATTCCACATAGTGTGTTCTTTTTCCAAAAAGTATTTTTGTCTGTAAATGAATTAAGGCATTCTTACCCAGTGTGTATCTTGCCAAAACTGAAGCTACTCCATTGATGTTCAATTTCTTTTTTCAGCCAAGAATGGGGTGCTGTCAGAAGCAGACATGTCAATTGTCAAATGATGTTTAATAATGAAATGGCCTTAAATTTTGTATTCCATCGACTTCTAACACTTTTCAAGATTATCTATGTAAAGTATATCTGAACTGTTAGACCCTAACTATTCTTAGTTATTTCTATTTGAATAAATTGAAAAACATTTTATTATAATTAAATCAGAATCTAATATAGCCATGAGTTTACTATCTGGCCCTTAACGTGTGTTACCTAGTCATCCTAAACAGTTTGTAATGGCAGTTATTAGAAGGTCTGGGTCTAAGCCTTATATTTCTAGATGACTAGTACAGGCACAATGCCTATCAAAGAGTAACAATATTAATTTCAAATTCTGTATCAATATAATTAATTCACACCAATGAAAAACATAAATCTGTATCAATCTATAAATTCTGTACCAATGTAAAATTATAACTTCACTTTGTATTAACTCTAAAGATTTCTGCCAATGTAAGATATGCCAATTCAATGTTTTAAGAATAAGTTTGATAACCTAACCCTATTTGTGTAGTCCTCTAATTTCTATGATATTACTATACCCTCCCTTCTTTCTTTTATTCTCCTTTCCTTTACCTAAGAAGGAAAAAGAAATGAGACGAGGAAAGGAAAGTTAGAAATCTCTGAATATAAGCTCTCTATTTTCCTCCATTTCCAAAGTTACAACATTTATAAACTGTCCCTTAAAATGACAACATAACTATAATTCATAAAATAACCAGAACCATCTACCCCAACCTTAATGACTGGGGTGACCATATTCTTTCTTTTGCTTCTAACTGAATTGGGATGAATAATTCCTTTCTGGAGGCACAAAGAAAAATAGGAAAATTGGTTTAGTCAAAGGAGTTCCCTGCTAAGAGTTGAACTTTTTGAAGTTGTTTCTTTCTAAAATTCTTATAGTGCATCTATTGTAACTTTTGTATTTCTCAGATATTCAAGGAAAAAGTAAAAAGATGATTCTTTTCATGTATCTGCCAATATCTAACACTCTAATCATCACTAGACTGAAAGTATCCTACTTTATTTAATGTAACATTTTAATAATATCCAGTCATCCATGTCAGTATCTATTTATACTTTCTTTTATCCTTTTATACTACTGTAGATTGCTTCTTGCAGATCTTTAATTACCTCATGCCTAATTGTTTCATTTTATATGCATGGTCATGTATCTTATATTGTATGCACTTCTAAATTCCAATTGACTATTGTTGCCATGGTGAAAATGATTCAAAGTTCTATAATAAAATTGTATCTTGTAACTTTGACACATCATGCAGTGGTTCAGAATGTTTAATTGACTTACTAATGTCATAGGAATCATGTCACCTGTGAAAAACTGAAGTGATGGTTTAGTTGAGAGTGGTTCCACAGTCTCCTATATTTGAAATGTTGTTTTGCAGTTGGTGGACCTGTTTGAGAATGATGAGGAGGTGTTGGAGGTGGTATGTCACTGGGAGTGGGATTTGAGGTTTAAAAATATCTTGCTGTTCCTAGTTAGCTTCTACTTTGCTCTGTCTCACATCTGTGGATCATGTAAGCTCTAAGATATTTGTACAATGCTTTTACTGACTGCCTTCTGTCATGATCCCTGCCATGATAGTCATAGATTTACCCTCTAAAACTGTAAGCAAACTCCAACTAAATGCTGTTTCTTATATGTTGCCTTGACCACCGTGTCTCTACAGCAATTTTGACAATCATTTTACATCTTTCTTCTGGATTGTTATACATTTTTCTTAGTTTTGTTGTACTTTAAAAAATAACTCAGATCTTTGTAGATAATAGTAAATCAGACTAGTGAGTAAGGACATTTTCATGTTCTGATGTAAATAGGAAGCATCTGACTTCCACCAAAATATTTTTTCTTATTCTTATACTTTATTAGCTTAAATTGTTTTACATCTTATTTTTGTGGAGGACTTTTTTTTTTTTATCATTACTGAGTATTGAAAGAAGCATGATTTTTTTTTCTTCTTAAGCCCAGTCAGCAAATTCAATATAAATAGAACATTGAATCAGCTTAATTTCTGTTTTAAACTGTAGTTTTGACCAACAGCTGATTAAAATATTCCTGACAGATTAAGAATCAGCTCTTAAATGCTATATCTAAGTCATGGAATTTCTATAATATAAAATGATTTATCCACAAACCCATATAGTGACCTGTACTATTTGTCTCTTAGGTCACTGGTTTTGACATCCACATCATTTTAATTTAGGAAGAAATGGTGCCCCTCACCAGAAGCCCTTAATTGGCCTCTCTGTTGAGGTCTGTTCATTCTCATCTACAGAGTGCTAAGATTGAGATGGTAGGTATTTTGTTCCTTCCATTTTATGATAGAGCACTGGAAACAATCTGATAATTTCCTCCAGGTTACATTCTAAACTGAGCCATAATCCTTTCAGTTGGAGACTTAGTTGAGAATCTGTGGCAGATCATTGAATTCGAAATTGAGGCAAAATTTCTATGTGTAATCTAAGATAGAGTGCCTTTTCCACTGACTTCAGTTTTGGAATTTAAAAACATTATACTATTGAATGAGTCTTAACTCTATCATTGGGAGCATTAATGTTTATTTAATGTGAAAGAGCTAGTGGATTACTCAGCATGTAAAATCACAGGAGTATTTAAATTATAAATTTTAGACACACTGTGATCCAAGTGGTCAAAGGAGGAACTAATTTTCCCAGGAACTCTGTTGATACACTGGGTACATGTGAACATATCCATATATAACATATGTAGAGGGAAAAGTTATGGATACTGGGTATATAGAATCCTTTTTAGATATAAAATATTCTTTAGGCTTTCTTTAGGAATGTGGAAAGACCAGTCACCACTACTGGAACTGGCCGACCCGCAAAGAGAAAGGAAAGAATGCAATTTAGTCAGGTGGAACCAAGCTGAGAACCATAGTGAGAGGGCAAGGCCGAAGTGACAGGGCAAGGCGGAAGTGACAGGGCAGGACTACATTCTTGAGAAAGATAAGCGTACAGAGAGTTTTCATCTGATCCTGACTCATGTAGGTTGGGTTCCTTTGGAATGTTCCACTATTTTTATGTTATACCACCCTAGCAACCCCCTCACCCCCTCCTCATTTCCTTGGTTTGTGGTTTTTCCCTTTAAAAACACCCCTCAAACTGGCAGTCGGGGTCAATTCAGCTCCTGCGTGGGCATGCGAATTGACCGGCAGCTAGTTGTCACGCCCTAATAAATAACCTCGCAATTGCTCCGGTATATGGTGTCTCGAGTAGATTACTGGGTGGTCGCGACTTTCTGAGACTTGAGAGAGGGTCTCCCCTCTGCGGAGGTCTTCACATATAGAACTGTCTAACTGTCTAACTACTTAGAAAATATTGATATGAAGTAATAACAAATGTTAAATAACAAATGTTAATCATATCTGAAAAATATTTTCACAGAAACATCTAGACTAGGGTTTAATCAAGCAATATAGACTAGTCACTGTGTAAATTCAATATCACAGTTTTTAAATTTTAGTATTTTATATTTTCATTATTAAATATATTTCAGGTTTGAAAATGATGACTCTGTCAAGTGATTTCTTTATGTAGATAAAACCATTATTAATTCATACTATCCATATAGGACAGCTTTGTAGGAAGTTAGCAAATGTCAATTTTGCTGAATAAAAGACCAAGTCAAGGTCACATATTAAAAACTAATTTGTAGAAATAACTTTATCTTGAAAGGACCCTAGACACTACATTTTATTCACATACAGGTGACTCTGTTCAGAAAACATTTATTATAAAAGAAAAAGTTTCAAACAAATTTTACTTATGGTTTATTTGAATGCATATTATATTAGATGCTTGATAAAACTGTAGCTATAGTAGACAGTTAAATCCTACTTTCAATTAAATATATTAAAAAAAATTTCAAACATTATATACAAAATAGACTAACTCACTGTGCAGCAGGTTTGTGCCTGTTGTGTGCCTTCCTGGCATGTAGCATATATGACTAAATACTAATTTTGGATACAGTGTATCCAAAGTTTTATGCACTTTGCCTAACATAAGATAGTCTACAGCACAACTCTCTATTACTGATGTAACTGAGAAAGCAGCCTGATGTAATCATTCTTCACCACCTGTGGCCATGCAAACACCTGCCTCCATAGCTAATACACTTCCATCAGCAGGTATGTGCTTTGTTATTGAGAGCAGCTTGCCACTTCATTGTATTTTAAAAACAAAAGGAAATTGATTAGGATTAGTGATAATTATCACATAGACTCAGGTAGGTATTAGAATATAAATGCAACTCACTATTCTACAATCTCTTGTCTTTCTATATAAGAAAGGAGGATGCTTACAAGAGGGGGTGAGAGATAAAGAAAAAAGGGAGAAAGATCTACAACACCTTATTTTACAAAGTAATTTAAAGTGTGTTATTATAGTGTAAAATACACTATAATATGTGAACTTAAAATAAGCAGCAGAAAAGAGACATCAATTTGAAGAAATAAATGGGTCATTGGAGAGAATGTAATTTAGAAAGCATGTACCATTGTATAGTAGATCTTAGGCAATTCATGCAGAAAAAAATGGATAATCCAACATTCCAGATAAAACTATTTTATAGAACATCAGCCTAAAAGAGGAGGAATGAAAATGTTACAATAGAAATGTGACTTTTCCATATCATACAACTCAAACATTTAATTAAAGTATCAGTTTTCTAGGCTTTATAATCAAATGACCACAAATGTCAGCTTCCAGCAGTACCCATTTATTAAGTTATGAATTGTCCTCAATAATTAAAAAATGCTGATCAATAAATCGTTACATGTACTGAAAAGGAAAATTCCACCAGACCCCACCCCTCCAGAAGGCAGAGGCTAATTAACATTTTTCAGACCACTGAGGGTAGGGACTGACCTGCAGGTGAGGAGGGGGCCCAGGGCACATGGACAATGGACCGTTGGCCACACAGAGACAAGGTAAGTCCTTGCCCCCTCATTCCCTGAAGACCAATCAATTTAAAAAGTCACACAGTTCTGCCAATCACATTGAGCCTAATGACTGCTGCCCTAAGGACTGTATAAAAGGTCAATGAATAAGCAGCACAGTGTTGCCTCTCCTTATGGGATGCAAGATGGCCCCAGCATGCTGAAACAACAAACATTCCTCTTGCATTTTGCAGAGATCTCTCATCTCTTTGTGGTTCACTCAGGGGGTCTCCAGTAAACTAAGGTTTTGCTCTCTAGAGTCTTTCAGTACATTATAGAAGATCTTACTTGGTTTATAATATCAGTTGTGATAGTCTGTGTTTACTTCCCTCAATGATCTTGTCTTCTAGGAGGATATAAGACCCTGACCTAACAGGAAGTGTATCTGTTTGCCTCATAATGGTTCTTCTGGTAGTTGCCTTGATGAATATTTGCAATCTACATGGAACCCAATAATGAACAAATAGAGCCACATAGATATATGTTTCTATTTCTAGAGCTGCAGGATCCTTTCTCTCTACATCTCATTGAATATTTTTTATGGGGCACAGGAGTAGTATCTTTGTTCCTATATATGTAACTCTTCCAGCAGTTAGTATATTTTTACCTCAGTGAAAATAGAGACTTTTAACAAAGTTATTCTTTTCCAGGTCACAAAAAGAAAGAAAAAAAGAAAGAGAGAGAGAGAGAGAGAGAGAGAGAGAGAGAGAGAGAGAGAGAAACATACCACATAAGAGGAAGAGGGACACAATAGTTTTGACTACACTTTAGACATACACATAAAATTACAGTACACACATACATGCACCCACAGCACACACACAGCACATGCATGTGCACACACATACACACACAGTTGCAGGTATATATGGGTGATGTGAGGCTGAGATATTCAGAGAGGTAGAGTTGAGGGTAGATTGAAGAACAGGACAACCATCAAGAGTCAGCTGTTTCCTTTCACCCTGAGTTCCAGAATTGGACAGACCAACAAGTGTGTGGGAATAAAGGAGAATTCCAAACATGAATTTAATTGTGTGCACATTAGTGAATGTGAGTTTTATTTTTCTTGTTAAAATGTTAATAAAACATGTTAGGAAAATATATACATGAAGTCAACATTTCACATTTTTACTAACATGAATTTTCAGAATATTTATGTCTGCATTCCTAAAGTGATACTAAAAAACAATTGTTAGTTAGTTCATTAATTGGCAAGGGTCCTATCTTATTTATAAATTTATGCTAGTGGTTTTTTCTTAAAACTGTAGAACATATATATAACATATATGTCCCTTTTCAATGCAATGAAAACAATTGAAAAATAATTTTTAGATAAAGCATTTGTAAAATTTGTCTTTCCCTGTTACCAAACTTTGCCAAAGGTGAGTCAGGTGACAATAGTCTGTCTTTTTCTGAAAAAATTCTGATGTATTAGCAAGAAGAAAATTGAGGAAGGGGTTAAGTGTACTTGCTTCATAGCAATATAGAAAAGCTTACATTTCACTTTCTAGTTTTTACTCTTACATGTTTGTAGTTTAGTATTTAAAGCCAGTTTGAGCTCAAAGTATATAAAAAGTAATTCCCAGATGTCACATACAGATGGCTCAAGAAGTGCATTTTAAAAAACACTGGACAGTTTTACACTTTTCAAATTAAAAAAACCTAAAACAAGTGCATGATTATATGATTTAACTGAGAGTGAGCACCAGTTAGCATTATAAAAGAGCTAGCAACTGTTAACAGCACACAACATTTTCTTTCTTAAATAATTTCAGAATTATTTGATATTTTCTAGAAAATATTCAAATAAAAGCAAATATTAATTGAAACAGATTGTTTTTGTTACAGCATATCTGCAATAAAGATCCAAAATTCAGATGAAATATAAGCAAGTTGTATTTTGTGAATGTGTATAAAATGATTCTTTCAATGTTTTGTAACTCAATTTGCTGGAAAGTAATGAATCAATAATTGAATTCACCAAATATAAATGAGACCTGGTATGAGATACTGTCCTTGACAGATCCTTGGACTGCGATGGCATGAAACCCAGAAAACACAGATGTCTGAGATTCTTTCTAACAACTTATGGTAATTTAAGAATATAATTCCTTTATATTTACTTTTAGCACTTAGTACAAAAATTAAGTATCCTGTGTACAGTACTTTCACACACATACACACAAGCACACACACAAACACACACATACACACACACGTGCACACACACACACATACACACTCACTTACAAATCTCTGTATATAGAACTTGACCTTGCTGCAGGAAAAGTATTTTAGGCACTGCTGTCTAGATGCAGTATCAAGAGAGAATACCCCATCCATAGAGAAATAGTTTTGATTATTGATGTTAAAGAGATGGTGGTTGATTTCAAGAGGAAAATAGAATTAATGAAAGTCAATTCATATAAAGATATTGAATTTTTAAATTGTTGCTTCATTTTTTAAATACATGTTTGAGGAGGCAATGATTTTTTCATGTCAATATTCTTTTGAAGAAGTCAGAGAAAGACACAGTATAATCTGTGTCAATGTTCACAAAGGACACAGTGGAATATTTTATGATAACAAATGCTGCATTATAGGACACATCTAGGTCCTCTTTCATTTGTCATTAACTCTGACTTATAGATAAATTCTGGTAAAAAATACTTATATTTTTTATATAACTGACTGCTTAAGAAATATATGAGTGTGTTGTGATTGACAATAATTATTCAGTGTGTTCTAAGTATCTTGTAAACATTTACATTATTATTACAGTTAATATTCATTTTAGCTTGTCAAGACAATTAAAATTAAAATATTCTGTAGATATGATAATGTAGGATCAGATATTTAAAATATTTTATTCTCAGGATGACACTTTGGCAATTCTAAACTTTGGCTTTCTCTCCACCAAGGTGTTTTATTCCTCCTACTAAATTGTGCTGAATTTCATAACAAACATTAGTGTGTGTATGTGTTTGTGTGTGTGAATGTGTGTGAAGATTTTACTTCCATGAGCCAAATTAAGCTCCATGTTAAAAATTGAGATTGACAAAATGAAAAGAGACAAAGGATGTAACTTGTGGGTCCTTCACAGGTTCTCTGCTAACAGTGAGGATACTGCTGGGGCTTACTGAATGAGTCATCACTTCTCTGGTGTTCCTTTATAGACAGTCATGACTATAAAGTTTACTGAATGGCAACTGCTGCTAAGGCAGATTTCTTTCTTCGAAAAACACACACTTTTTACAACACTCTAGTTGTGCCTGTGTAACCTGTTGCCTGCATCTTTACTTGTTTTCATGTTTAAGATATTAAGTTCTTTGCCTAATGTGAAGTTAACCACGTTAATTTCTCAGAAGGATTTGGAATATGGTTCTCACAATGGGAAGTATGACAGAAAAACATTTCTACTTCAATGCTAGGTTTAAAGGGCTATGAACATGGTTTGTTCCATGTGAAAATTATGTATAACATAAACTCATTTGTATTCTACATTAATGACTATGAATTAAAGCTGAGTTCATGAATTCCATAACTATTTTGAATCAAAGTTTTGGAAATAAAATGTGTGGTATTTTTTTTTAATTTGGATTTTATATAATCTCTAAAAATTTGAGAATTCAGGAATAATTATATACTTCTAATTCCACTCCAACAAATAAATGTATAATGTAGATTTTCTACTGTGTTTTTGAGTATGACTAAGATGTATTTAAGGAAATACTCCCTTATTGAGAGATACTGAATTCATATGTTCTAGATAACTCCAAGGTAAGACACAAATACTCACAGGGCTATGCGTTCATTCTAAGAATCACATTTAAGGTATAAAATGCATCTATATTTTAAATCAAGACTTTTACTGTTATTTGACAAATATGCATGTCACTGTCAATTATTCACAGATAGTGAATATTGACATAGTCTTATACTACTTGTATATTAAATACATATTCTTTAGTCATTTTATGGATTGACTGACCCTTGTGGCATCTTATTTATGCTTTATAGAGCATAAGGATAAAATTAAACATGATATTATCAATTTTACTTAAAATATGTAAATAACATCTAGAAAAATATTTTATTAAAATATTAACAACTTTATATGTTGAGATTAAAATTATATTTTTCAGCACACATAACTGACAAAACTTTTTTGTTATTTAACTAGCTGATTGTTCAATATTTTTAATTTTTATTTATATTATTTTTTAATTTTTTTCCCAATTTGATTGTATACCATTTAATTACATGCGAGTATTAAGGTGAGTTCTAGGTTGAGGAATAAAATACAATATACGCAAATAGTCAAGGAACAAGCAGGATAATAAGCACAAGTAGTCAAAGAACAAGCAAGGCAATAAACAAAGTCCTGTGTTTACTCCCATGATTACTGTTTGTAAGGTCTTATCAGAATGACCAAAATATCTGAGTGTGCTTACCTGTCCTAGCCCAAAGTCATTTTCATGCCTGAATCTTTCTTCTTTGTTGTAGCCTAAGATTTAGATTCCTGCCTGAAATTATTTCTTTGTTCTAGCATAAGATTTACATTCCTGGCTGAAACTACTTCTTTGTTCTAGCCTAATATCAGATTCTTGTCTGAAGACAATTTCCTTGTCCTTGGCCCATGTCAGATTCTTGCCAAGCAGCTCCAAAGGCTTTCTACATCTCCCATTTTTTATTTCATAAACAAGACTGAGCCTGTCTTAGGTCATTCTGACAGGAATGCCTTCCTTACTCGACATGGAATATGCATTATTGAAAGCAATGCATTTCTGTCTTAGGTTGGGAAAACTCTGTGCAGAATCTTACCAGTCCTTGGCTTTCCAGCCTGTTAAAAGCTCTGTCTGGGGGTTCATTTTAAGTTTCAAGCAATGTACTTTGGCCATCAACATGTAGATGTTGTTAAAGACAAGTTTTAACACAATGGGCAGAAATAAAAATTCCCAGGACAAAAAGGGCTAGCATGATCAAGCTATATTTGCCATTCTTGAAGCTTGACCAAAATGGATCATCTTATCATCTTATCAGTAGTATCTGCCACATCAATGCTTAGCAGAGTAGCATTCCCTAAGTTCATAAGCTCACTATGCAAAGTTAAAACATCCAGAGAGTTGTTAAAATTATGCCAAATACCTTACAAGTGTTTTTAAACTTTTTTTCTGATTATAATGACTATTGTTGTAAATTTTAGAAGTAAAACAACTCCATTGAAATTTGGCATGACACTTGAGATGACTCCTTACTCTGAATCTCCTTTCAATAATTTGAGTAAGATAAAGAGCATCAGTCTATTGTTCCTATCTAAATCCTCTTGAATACTCAACACATTAGTAACATTTTTGTTTTGCTAAATTATTAGCAAAAGTAGCTGTCTTAACTTCTTGCATCAAAGCAATTTACAGAAGCAGTGGTGCTAACAATTAATGAAATTAAAACTGGTATACCAGCAATAATCAAGCCTAGTACCCTCTTGCTTCTGCTTAAAGCCTGACTCACTTCTTCCTGTACTTGCAAGCTTTTTTCAAAATACCCAGGTTCTATAATACTCAGGGAAATAAACAAAAGTTGGTTGATAGACCTCTGTAACAAACATGCCAGGTTTCAACACACTAACACAATTAAAGAGTGTACAATCAATATAACTTACATTAAATACTGTAGAAGAAACAAAAGTAATTTTAACTTGACAATTAAAAGAGCTTTAACACGTTTACTAACATTAGTATAAAATCCAGATCCTGTCCCAATTTTATCGCTTGCTATCATAACATCATAGAGAACTGAAGCTAACTTTAAAATATGTCTCTGTAAATGTCCAGGAGCAGCCTTACAAATGAATACTATTACTCCCAATATTGGATTGATTTCTAGACCAGTCCATGATTGAGTTGAATAACTGGTCACATTTAAGAAAAATACAAGAGTCATTATAATTTCTCTTTTTGATTCTCTGTCCTACAAGGTCTAAAATCTTGAGGGAAGGCAGCTTGTCCCATCTAGGATATAGGCAAGCAAAGGTGAGTCATGAACATATGTCCAATACAGCTTACCAGTCACCACTGTCAGGGCATTCAGCAAGCAAACAGGTCAGCATTACTCTGTCCCAGCATCAGCATGTCTCACCAATCACTCTGGCAACCACCATGCACTTTCAGCATCCTGCAGAAAAAACATAAACATTCCTGTTCTCCATATTAAATAACTGATTGGGATCATGCCATATACCAGTAAGTGGATTCTTCCATTTTACCTAGATGTAGGGTGCCATAGACACTCAGCAGAGAGTTCCTTGGCATCTAATTTAAAAAAAAAACTTAAAAGGAATATGATTTAAATAAATGTGTGGTATATGGGGATATAACTCCCCCCTTTTATATTTTATGAAGATATTGTTTTAAAGTTCCATGGGCCCCTTCCACAATAACTTTGTCCTTGAAGATTATAATGAATCCCAGTAATACGGGTAATATTAAATTGTTGACAAAAAAAGCCTCAAATGCTCAAATGTGATAGCCAGTTCAATTATCTGTTTTAATCTAATATGGAACAGCCAGCATAGAAAAACTATGTAGGTAATAACTAAGTTCATTTTTAGTTACTTCTCCTGTTAAATCAGTTGTAACTAGAAAACCTGAGAGGGTGCCAATAGTCACATGTGCATATTTTAATTGTCCAAAATCAGAAATATGAGTAACATCCATTTGCTATAATTGATTAGGTATGAGTCCTTGAGGATTAACAACATTATGAGTACAGGTAGAAATTGAGGACATTCAGGACAAGTCTTTACAATTTTACATGTACTTTCTCTATAAATAGCAAACTGTTGTCTCAAGCTATTCCTATTTTGATGATGCAAAGGATGAGACTGTTTGGCTAACTCTTCCTGTATAAGGCCTATATTCTGCCTAGTATACAAATTTGCTGTGGCACTGCCTAAGGGGTCCAAGTAATCCAGTATGGTTTTTTAAATATCCTATGAAGTTGAGGATCAGTACTTTCTCTTAAATTAAGTTGTATTTGCATAAGCAATTGCAAAATTTGATAATTAACAGTATCTAAAAAAGGAAAAGTTTCAAGTAATTTTAAACCATTAGCTATATATTGGCTATTAGTATACAACTTAAAAGCTTGATATATCAGCATTACTTATTTTTAATTGAATATTTTATTTATTTACATTTCAGATATTATCCCCTTTCCACATTTCATCCCCAGCCCCTTATCATATCTAGCCTCCCTCTGCGTCTATGAGAGTGTGCCTCTACCTACCCACTTACTCCTGCTTTCTTGTCCTAGCATTTCCCCACACTAGGGTATCCAGACTTCATGGGACCAAGGGCCTCCTTTCCCACTGATGCCTAACAAGACCATCATACCCTACAGATAGACCTGGAGCCATGGGTTTCTCCATGTGTGTTCCCAGGCTAGCTGTTTAGACCCAGGGAGCTCTGGTTGGTTGGTATTGTAGCTCTTCCCATGGGGCCACAAACCCTTTCAGCTTCCTCAGTCTTCTCTCTAACTCCTCCAATGGGGACTCTATGATCAGTTCAACGGTTGGCTGTGAACATCTGCCTCTGTGTATGTCATACTCTGGCAGATAGGCAAAACTCTTTAATTAATACATTTGTCCACTAAATTAGCAAATAAAATGATTAAGTAGTAGTTTTGAAATGTCAAACTGTATGACACTTACAGAGCACTGTAATTCAGGTATTTACAGGGAAGAAATTAAACAGAAAATAAATAAAAATTAGTGGAGTGAAAACAGCAATTGACATCATTATACTTAAAAGTATTTCTAAATACCACAGGCAACAGAAATGTCAGCAGCAACAGTTACAAATTTTTTTAATTTTAATTTAATTTTAGCTTTTTACTTATTCACTCTACATCCTACTCACTGTCTCTTTCCTGGTTACCCCCTCTCACAGCCCTTCCCCCAAATTCTCTCCACTTCTCCTCAGAGCAGGTAGGGACCTCCTAGATAGTCCATTCCCCATTCTGACCTTTATATCTGTGAGACTAGGCACTTCCTTTCCTAGGCAAGCAGAACTTATCTAGTAGATATGTTCTCCCACTGAGGCTGTCAAGTAGAGCGTATCTCAAGTACAGCCAACAGCTTTTGGGATAGGCCCTGTTCCAATTGTTCAGGACCCACGAAGGTCAAACTGCATATTTGCTACATATGATCAGGGAGGACTAGGTCGAGCTTGTATACGTTCTTTAGTTGACAGTTCAGTCTCTGAGAGCCCCCAGGGTCTATGTTAGTTGTCTCTGTTGGTCTTCCTGTGGAGTTCCTCCTTTCTCCTACTCTTCTGCAAGAGTCCCCATGCTCCATCTACAATTTGGCTGTAGGTATCTATATCTGTCTGAGTCAGCTGCTAGGTGGAACCTCTCAGAGAACAAAATGCTCCTGTCTGTAATGGTACTGTTTAGGAGTCTGATGGAGATGGAGAAAAGGCAGCTGGAGAATGTCTACAGAAAATTTAAAATACAGTGTAGTGAAGATATAGAATTCTAATGTTCATAGTCATTCATGAAAGGTACTATAAATTTAAGTCATTATTTTTGGTACTAAGATGTATGGTATCATAACAACTTACTGATGATTAACCAGATGATTGGAAATTCTGTCACTCTAGAAACTTCCTACTTTATAATAGTTTTCTAATTTTTAATATTGTTAACTTACCTGATTATTACTATAACTTTGCATTGTTTTCAATATTATATGACATATATTCAGTAGCTAATTATTTATAAGCATATAATATATATGTATATATATATACACAGAGAGAGAGAGAGAGAGAGAGAGAGAGAGAGAGAGAGAGAGAGAGACTGATTTCCTCATAGATATATTAAGAGCTTCTCTGGTGATTAAATTTAGACACATGATGTTCTGGACACTGTATATTAAAGTGATTAGGAAAAATAATGAAGTTTCCCCTATAACTTTTAATTTCACATTTCTGTAATTTCTAATATGTAGCTGATATTTCTCATTGTTACTCAGAAGTCAAATGTAGAAAACATAAAAAAAAAAAAGCTTCCATTTTCTGGTAGATTGACAGTTGTCTTAGGTTTCTGTTGCTATGATGAAACATCCTGACTAAAAGAACTTGTGGAAGAAAAGGTTTATTTAATTAACGTTTCTGAGTCACAGAGAACAGAGGAAAGCCAAGGCAGAAACTCAAATAGGGCAAGGACATGAGACAAAAGCTAATGCAGAGGTCACAGAGGAGTGCTGCTTACTGGCTTGCTCCTTATGATTTACTTGATCTGCTTTGTATAGAACCCAGGACCCAGGGGTGGCACACCTGCAGTGGGCTTAGCCCTCCAACATGAATCAGTAATTATGAAAAGGCCATACAACCCAGATTTCTGGAAGCATTTTCTCAATTTCCCCTTCTCCCCTTCTCTGATGACTATAACTTGTGTTAAGTTGACAAAAAATTAGATAGACCACCAATCTTTCTAAAACCGAAAGATTCTAATATTTTCTACTCTAATATTTCCATATTAATACGAAATTAGTGAGGGAATTATCTTCTCAGAATACAAACTATAACATGCACATTGTTAGATTGACAGATATTAATTTAGTGGGCTTTCAATTATTACTAAAATTATTGAATTTTTATAAAATGTAATCTTAGAAGTTTCATAATATAGTTACATATTTTCATTAGGTGTTATAGTTGAAAAACAAAAACAAAAACAAATAGCACAGATTCAGGGCTAGAGGAGCAAGAAACAACTTCTTCTGGAGAAGAATACATTACATGGAACAAGAAAATGCAAAAGTCTCATGTGTGTGTACATGTGTGTATTGTGTTTCTGTAATTGCATTTATGAATGTTTTCACATGTGTTTATCTCTGTGATGTTTGCGGTGTGTTATGGGCTTCTATGTGTAACTCTGTGTATGCATGTACTTCTGTGTATGATATATTGAGGAAAGTACAATTTGACATAAGATGCTTGCTAGTCATTTACTTGGTTTCTTGACAATAAGACTCAGTAACAGTCATAAGTACCGTTGGCAATTAAGCAAGTAGTGATTATAATAACTTAAAGAGCAATTTATTAAGTATGCTGTGATAACTATGATTGGGTATATTTACTATGAAAAAAATTCATATAGCTTAAAAATATATTTACCACACAGTAAGCCATTCTAAATACTTGTCATCTAAAATATTGATAAATAGGGTAAACTTTTCAAAACTTGAAGTCTGTAAAACTTACTATTTTACGAATTTAATTGCATGGCATAAGAGCTACCTTAGAAACTCTATTAAATTTTGTCATGATTTTCTGCAAACACTTGTTTTTTAATAATTGTATGTATATGAATAGGTGGATAAATTCTTAAAAGAAACTTTTGTAAAATCAAGAAATAATTAATGGTGTTTCTAGGTTGTTAAGAAGTCATATTCTTTTTCAATTAGAAAAATTGAATATAATTTTAATACTACTGTTCTTACACAAAAAATAGATTCATCTTCCCTATAAACATGCTGTTTTAGTTACTTTGTATTGCTGAAATATAAAGCATTGATTATAAGTAACTTTGAAGGGAAAGGGTTTTATTTGCCTTACAGTTAAAATATAACATGAAGGTAAGACAAAAGAAAAGGTCAAGGCTGCAATCTGGAGCCAGGAAATGAAACTCAGACCATGATAAATGCTGCTTACTGAATTGCTCTCTTTAGGCTGCTCAGCTGGCACTGTTATACACTCTGCTAAGAGATTATACCTTTTTCATTGTTCTGGCCCCACCTATATTTGGAGTCTAGAGAGTTGGCTCAATGGTTAAGAACATTTATTGTTCTTACTGAGAAGCTGGATTCCACTCTCAATACGCATATTGTGGTTTATTACCATCCATAACTCCAATTGTAGTGGATCCATTGCCCTCTGACCCTGAATGCACAAAGCATGCTTGTGGTGCATATACGTACGTAAAAGCAAAATACTTACACAGAAAATATGTGAAATTCTGTAGTATATTAGGCAACATATTTGATCAGCAATTCTTAACCATGGATGAGTTTGTCCTTTTTAGATACATATAAAATAATACTTATAGTCATTTTTGTTGTTTCTAGGAAACATGGCTAGCCTTCACTGGCACTTTACAATGCACAATCCTCTGCCCAACCAATAGTTAGTGGTATCTGCTGTCTTATCATACATGACTTTAATAGTACCTTCAGGAAGCAGTGGCAGCAGATCTTCTTGAGTAAAAGCCAGCCTGATCTTCATATTAACTCCCAGAGCAGGTAAAGCTGTATTATGAGACTGTCTCATAAATGAACTAATAGACAAGCAAACAAATACATAATAAAATATAATAAAAAGAATCCATAAAGTTGTTAGAAAAACAGTAGGCTACCAGGAATTAAAAATGATATAACAACAGAAAAATAGATGTAAGAATTTAAGCTACTATAAATTCCGTTCTGTGGTTATCAAGTTCTAGTGTTTTCTCTGTAATAGACATTTTTTTTTAAGTTACATGTAGATACTAATCAAATTAAACTTTTTCTTATTAGGTTATTTATTTTACATCCTGATTGCAGCTTCCCCTCCCTCTTCTCCTAGTCTCTCCTTCTCATCTCCCCTCCTCCCATCCACCCTTCCTCCCCTTCTCCTCAGAAATGGAGGTCTCCAATGAAATCAACCAGCCTTGTCATATATAGTTGCAGTAAGACTAGGTATATCTTCTTTTTTTTTTTTTTTTTTTTTTTTTTTTTTTGGGAAAAATTGTTTTTTTTTTTTTTTTTATTGGATGATTTATTTACATTTCCTATGTTGTCCCCTTACCCCATCCCCCACCACCCCCTCGGAACCCCCAATCCCCTCGCCCCTCCTCCTTCTTCTCTGTGGATGTAACCTCTATCTACACCCCCCCCACTCCCACCTCCCCACCCTCAAAATTCCCACCCCCTGGGGCATCCAGCCTTCATGAGGTCAAGGTTCTCTTCTTCCACCTATGCCCAGCAGGGCCCTCCACTTTTACATATTCAGCTGAAGCCCTGGATCCCCCCCTAAGTGCTCCCAGGCTGGTGGTTTAGACCCTGGGAGCTGTGGTTGGTTGGTATTGTTGCTCTCCTCATGGTGCCACAAACCCTTTCAGCTCCTTCAGTCTTCACTCTAACTCCTCCATTGAGAACCCCATGATCAGTTCAATGGCTAGTTGTGAGCATCTGCCTCTGAATATGTCTGACTCTTGAAGGCCTCTGAGGAGATATCCATATCAGGCTCTCATCCTGAGTGAGGTAAGCCAATCACAAAAGAAGACACATGGTATTCACTCACTGATTATTGGATATTAGCCTAGAACCTTGAAATGCCCAAGATGCAACTCACAGGCCACATGAAGCCCATAAAGAAGGAAGACCAAGTGAGGGTGATTCGGTCCTTCTTAGAAGGAGCAACAAAATACTCAAGGGAGCAAATATGGAGACAAAGTGAGGGACAGAAACTGAAGGAGGGGCCGTCTCAAGACCACCCCACCTGAGTATCACCAAAGGTAGATGCTGATGTGGAAGATAGGTATATCTTCTTATATTGAGGCTAGACAAGGTAGCCCAGTTAAGGAAAAGAGATCCAAAGAAGAAAAAGTCATCGGAGACAACCCCTGCTCCCACTTTAGGAATCCCATTTGAGGATCCAGCTGACCAAATGTTACACATGTGTAAAGGGCCTATGTCTGTCCCATGCAGGCTCTTTGGTTGGTAGTTCAGCCTCTATGATCCACTATGGGCCCAGTTATTTAATTCTGTAGGTTTTCTTGTAGTGTTCTTGAACTGTCTGGCTTGTTCAATCCTTCTTCACTTCTTCTGCAAGATTTCCCAAGGTCCACTTAATGTTTGGCTGTGGTTCTCTGCATCTGTTTCCATCACTTGCTTGATGAATTCTCTCCAATGAGAGTTATGCTAGGCTCCTGTCTGCATATCAAAATATCATCTATAGTGTCAGGGGTTGATATGTTCTCATAGAGTGGATCTCAAGCTAGGCCAGTCATTGGTTGGCCAATCTTTCAAATTCTACACCATCTTTTACCAGTGTATATCTTGTAGGCAGGGCTTATTTTGGGTCTAAGGTTTTCTGGGTGTTTTGCTGTCCCAGTTGCTCCATTTGAATTCTTGCCTGGTTACAGGAAATGGCTGATTCAGGCTTCAAATCATCTATTGCTAGGAGTCTAAGCTAGAATCCCTATCATAGTTTCCTGGGACTTTCTATTGTCCTAATTTTCTAGCTTGTCCCAGATGTACCTAACCCAATCCAGTTGTCTCTCTTAGTACTATCTCCCATCATCCTCTCCACACTCCATCTCTCCTGTTCTCATCTTCACACCTTCCCCTATCTAGTCCCCTTCTTCATCTATCCCCAATATTTAATCTATTTCACTTTCTCAGTGAGATTTAAATATCCTAGATGGACAATCTTTGCTAATTAGCTTCTTTTGTTCTCTGCATTGTAGCGTGGTTATCCTGTACTTTATGAATGAAATACATTTTTAAATTTATACAGAACATGTTTGTCTTACTGGGTCTGGATTGCATTCCTCAGTATATCTTTCCAGTTAATCCATTTACCTGAAAAATTCATGTTGTTATTGTTTTAAAATCTGAGTACTACCCTATTGTATAAAGATTTTCTTTATACATTTTTAAATTGAAGGACATCTAGGTTGTTTCCAGCTTCAGGATATTAAGAATATAGCTTCTATGAACATAACTGAGCAAGTGCCTCTGTGGTATGGCGGAACATTTTTGGTGTTTATCCTCAGGACTGATATAGCTAATTTTGAGGCAGATCTATTCCGAGTTTTCTAACAAACCACCAAAGTGCTTTCCAAAGTGTCTGTACAAGTTTAAATTCCCACCAGTAATGAAGGAGTATTCCCTTGCTTCACATCCTCACCAACATGAGCTTTTATTTGAGTTTTCTTCTTAGTCATTCTGACAGGTGTAAAAATGGGATCTCAGAATCATTTTGATTTGCATTTCCCTGATGATTAAAGATGCTGAACATTTGTTTAAGTGCTTCCCAGATATTAGAGATTCCTCTGCTAAGAATTTTCTGTTTAGCTCAGTACTTCATTTATAAATCGGGTTAATTGGTCTGATGCTTTCTAGTTTCTTGAGTACTTTATATACTTTGGATGTCAGCTCTTAGCAGTTGTGTAGTTGGGGAACATCTTTTCCCATTCTGGAGGCTGTCATTTTGTCCTTTTAATAGTGTCCTTGGACTTACAGAAACTTTTCAGTTTCATGAGGTCTCATTTATTAATGCACATTGATGTAATGGTCTAATGATTCTTTGAATTTCCTAATGTTTGTTGTTATATCTCCCTTTTCTTTTCTGGTTTTGTTTGTTTGAATATTGTCTCTCTGCCTTTTAGTTAGTTTGGCTAAAGGTTTGTTTATCTTCTTGATTTTCTTAAAGCACCTAATCTTTATTTCATGGATTCTTTGTTTACATTGTTTCTAATTTATTGATTTCTATACTGATTTTGATTATTTCTTTGGTCTTCTCGTGATGAGTGTATTTGCTTCTTTCTGTTCTAGAGCTTTCAGGTATGCTGTTAAGCTTATAGAATATAAGATCTTATAGTATATACAATCTTACTAATATCTATATGAAGGCACTTAGTGTTATTAATTTTCCCTTAGTACTGCTATTATTGTGTTCCATAAGATTGCGCATGTTATGAATTCATTTCTGAATTCTAGAAGATCTTTAATCTCTACCTTTATTTCTTCCTTGACCCAGTGGTTATTGAGCAGAGAGATTTTCAGTTCTCATGAGTAGGTAGGCTTTATAATTTTACTGTTGTTGAAGTCTGGCTTTAATCCATTGAGGTCTCATAGGATACAGGTGTTATTACAATTTTCTTGTATCTGTTGAGACTTGCTTTGTAATCAAGTATATGGTTCATTGTGGAGAAAGTTCTGGAAGGTGCTGAGAAAAAGGCATATTCTTTTGTGTTTGGGTGAAATGTTCTATAAGTATGTTAGATTACTTGAGTCATAAAGTTAGTTTCATTGTTTCTCTATTTAGTTTCTATCTGGATAACCTGTCTATTGTTGAGAATGGGGTGCTGGTGTCATCCCTTGTCTGGGGTTCAATTGAGATTTCAGTTTTAGTACTTTTTTTTTCAAATGTGAGTGCCCTGCATTTGGGGCATAGGTATTCAGAATTTAGAGTTTTCTCTTTTGATTACTATGAAGTGTAATAGTAATCCACCTCTCCACCTCTTTTGGTTAAATTTTGTCAGAAATCTATTTTATTATATGTTAGAATGGCAACTCTAGGTTGTTTCTTAGATTTGTTTTCTAGGAAAATCTTTTTTGAGCCCATTACGCTGAGGTAATGTCTATCTTTGAGGTTGACGTGTGTTTCTTCAGTGCAGCATACTGGTCAATCTTGTCTATTCATCTATTCTGATTGTCTGTATCTTTTTATTGGTGAATTGACTCCATTGATTTTGAGAGATATTAATGACCAATGATTGTTAATTCCTGTCATCTTTCTCTATTTTCTTCAGTGTAGTTAACATCCTTAGGTTAATATTTTTCTTCTAGTTTCATCTGTAGGACTGGATTTGTAGATAGGTATTGTTTTAATTAAGTTATGTCATGGAATATTTTGGTTTCATGGTGTTCTAAATTTCATGTCTTTTTTTGTCTGAAATTTTTAGATTTAACATTTTCTTTGACCAGTGTATGAATTTTTTTCTAACATATGCATGAGATTCTTTCTTCCATCTCCCTCATTTTGTTGATGATTCTTGCTTTTGTAGTCCCCGTTCTCTTTCTTAAGTTTTTTATCTCCATGATACTCTCAGCTTGTGTTTCTTTATTGTTTCTATTTCTATTTTCAGGTCTTGGACAGTTTTATTCAAGTCCTTCACCAGTTTGATTTGTATTTTCCTGTATTTTTAAAGAATTTTTTCATTTCCTCTTTAAAGACTTCTATCATCTTTAGAATACGTAATTTATGGCCATTTTTCTGTGTTTCAGCTGTGTTAGGATACCCAGGACTTGCTGTAGTAGGACAGATGGGCTCTGCCATATTACCTTTGCTCTTGTTACTTGTATTATTACCCTAGCCTTTATCTATCTGGGTTTTATGGTTGTTATAGGTGAGATGCTAGTTTCTAAGTTTTTCTTTGTTGTTTGTGTTTTGGGGATTTTATTCCCCTGGGTTTATGTTTGTTTCCTCTCTGTATTTTGACCTGGGGTTCTGATAACTAGAAGGTCTTCAGGTCCAGTTTGGTGTGCCTTCTGGGGTATTTGTGGCTTATGCAAACTCTGAGGTTTTTGGGTGCTAACCTTGTTTCTGGGTTACCTAGTATCAACATAGCCTGTGATCTCTGGTGCCAGAGTGGCCTCTGGGAATTCAGGCAGAGTTGTGGACCAGAAAATGGAGTTCAGGAGGCCAGAGGCAGTTTATTGATGCTGAGTGTGTTTTAAGAGCACACTGTTTTCAAAATAGGGTTTCTCTTTGTAGCCCTGGATGTCCTGGAAGTCACTCTATAGACAAATCTGGTGTCCAAGTCAGAAATCTGCCTGCCTCTGCCTTCTAAGTGTCAAGACTGAAGGTAAGAACCACCACTGCCAGGCTTAAATTAGGTAATTTTTACTTTAAACATCTAGTAAATCACTTTAAGCATTTACCACAGATAAAATGTTAAATGTAGAAATGTTAAGTGTTTAAATGATTCATCTTCACATACATTTATAGTCATACAGTAATACAAATTAAAATACTAGAATTTCAACCAACTTTCCCTACAGTAAATTTTATAATGCCTGGAAGGTGTAATGAAAGATCAATGGTATTGTACAATTAAAATGTAGTTCATATAGTTGTTCCTTTGAGGTATAAAACTTGAATTAATTTATAGTAAAGTAAGATCCCTTAATAGCTAATATTGATGAAAATTATACAGCTAAATTTGGAAGCACTTACAAAGGTAATGTGTAGTCATGATGGAATTTGCCTTTGAGAATAAGATTTAAGTTACAGAATATTATTTACAGAAATTTAATTCAATTCCTTTCTAGTAACAGTAGATGAATAATAAGAGATTATGTCCAATCAAAGATTCATAGCTCTCAGGTCCCTTCTGAATTAAGCAGAAGAATTTAGCTTTGAGCAAAATCTAATTTTACCTGATTAACTTTCAAGAGGAAGTACTAAGTGAAAATAATAGCTGATGATTATAGGCCTTCTAACTGCACTGGGGAATACTGGATTCTTAAGCAGGAGATTCTATTTTATTGTAAGATGAACTCTTGCAAGATAGTAAAGTGCAGCAGTGATATTCGTTAGCTGAAATGAGGAAACACATTAGGGACATAGAATTTTCATTATGCAGCTATAAAGAGAAAGGTCTATCTGAATTCCATAAAGGGTTCAGAGGGTGGGCTATGGAGTTCAATAGGAGAGTACTTGTTTAGCATGCCTGAGGCGAAGGGTGCCTTCCAACATATTTGGGGAGAAATGAAAAAACATAAGAAAGGAAAGAAGTCAGAACAATACCAAGATCATTATTATCAGGTATTTTGTGTATGTCTGTGTGTCCAGAATCATTTACTGTGGTGATATAAGGCAAAACAGTTCTCCACTAACTAAAAATCAATTGAGTGCAGTCTTAATGTTCAGAGACATTTAAACCATGATTGTCAGGGAGACAGATTTAGACAATATTCTCATGACTGTTTCATTTCTGTCTGCAAGTAATATTTCCCAGATGTCTGCAACCGTAAGCTTTAAAGTAATCTCAAGGTGACCTTCTACACTGAATGGAGGGGATGGTTAATAGTAACTGAGTGAGATTTGACCAGGATATGCCATTTACAACAAAATTCTTATTCTTTCTATTCTACAATAAAACCCCAGGACAGATGAAGGGGCTTAAGATAAGACCATTTCCCATTTATAGGTATGTCAAATTATTAATAGCATAGAACTATTGTTATATAAGTTATATTGTATCTATAATATTTTTATCATAAAACATACTATACAAACCATGAATGTCCCTTTCCACTTTTAGCTTACTAGAGTATATAGTACCATTTTTAATAGATAATGTTTAGTGATTTTTGAAATTGAATAATTCTTTTAAAAAATAAAACTTTATTATTTAAAAAATATTATTTTATTTATTAATTTACTGTTTTTCTCTCATGAAAAATTTGGGAGGCTGGTGAGATGGCTCAGTGGTTAAGAGCACTGACTGCTTTTCTGGAGGTCATGAGTTCAAATCCCAGCAACCATATGGTGGCTCCCAGTCATCTGTAAAATGATCCGATGCCCTCTTAAGGGGTGTCTGAAGATAGCTACAGTATACTCACATATAATAAATAAATAAATAAATAAATAAATAAATAAATAAACAAACCTTTGGGCCAGAGTGATTGGGGCTGGAGTGAGCAGGGCCAGAGCAAGAGGGAGAAAGGAAGGGGAAAAAATTTGCTCAGGTTAACCTTAAGCTCACTGCAATCCTCCTGTCTCACACTCTGGGATACAAAAATGTTTTTCTATTGGGATCAGCTTGTCTTTGTGTACATATGAACAATTTTACTCAGCAATTAAAACATATGATTCATATTGTTAAAACTAAACATTCTAACAGCTGTAAAAAATTTTCGTGATATTTTAAAAAAGAAAATATTCTGTATACATTACCATCAATATTTACCATTTGAATCTCTGGAAAAATAATAAACTTTGTTAATAAATAACACATGATGGAAAAAAATTGAACTTGCTATCAAAGCAAGCTAGATTGGCTGCTTTCAGGCCATTTTTCTCAATGTCCTATATGAGAGTAAGGAACTATTAATCCAGTTGAAAACATGCGGTGTTTTTGCCCCAGTGATGAGGGTGATTAAAAGAATCTTTTAAGTATTATTTAGATATCTGATTAAATACAAACCAGTGGCTAGCAGACACAACTCTTCTCAAATTTTTTTCTCTAGATTTCAATTTAGTTGTTACTGTGCTGGCCAAAGACACATAAAACAATCTTCCTCCTTTACAATTGTTAAGTATTAAGTACGTTTTAAAATATATGGACAGTCTCTGATACCTCTCCAGATTATTTTTTCTTATTTTTTTTCTCTGCATTTCACTTTGTTATTGTGCTGGTAAGAAAAAAACATAAAATAATATTCCTTCTTTAAAATTGTTCAGTATTAAGTACATTATTAAACATGGACATTCTATGATACCTCTCTAGATTTCCTATTCCAGGCTTACAATACCAATCCTACTAGATACCAAGTACTTCTCTTCCACCAATACTATTCATTGACTACTAAGTATTATTTCAAATAGATAAAATTTAAATATTTGTCCTTCTGTGACTAGCTTGTTAACTTAATATTATATATTAAAGGTTGATTTATTCTGTATCATAATGAACTGTTTGTTCCTTTATAAGTTAAATAATGTTCCACTGCCATTCATTTTGTTTGATCTTTCTTTTTTAAAATTAGGGTTTCATACTGTAGTCTAGTATTGCCTGTATCTGTGTGCCTCAAACTCATAGCAGTAGCAGGACTCATGCCTGTGTACCCTTAATGCTGAGATTACATGAGTGCTTCACTATTCTTGGGTTAAAACATAGAGAAGATGGATGAGGTAAAAGAGGGGTATTGGGAGGGAGAGGAAGAGGAAGAAAAAGTGTGTGTGTGTGTGTGTGTGTGTGTGTGTGTGTGTGTATAATATAGGGGATTGGTCCTAGTGTCTCACATATGCTAGGAAAACACATGACAAGAATCCACAAAGGTTTCTGTATTTAATCTTTCAGCAATGGATATTTAAGGTTTTGTTATGCAACATTTTAGCTAACATAAATAATATTGCTGTAAATTATGAATATGGAAGTCTGGTTATTTTTTTTAGATTCTGTGTCTAGTTATTTTAGATAAATATCCACATGTGGTAATTCTAGATACCATGGTAGTACCAATTATAGTTTTGAGAAACTTCTGTACTATATTCCACAGCAGCTATGGATTTACATATTCATCATTGGTATACAAAATTCTCTGCACTTCATCTAGTTAAAACTTCTTATAGTCTTTTTTACTCTATCCTTGTCTTAGGCTACACCCTCTCTTTCTTTCTTCCTTTTTCCCTTTCACTTCACCTCTGCCTCATTTTCTTCCTTTCTTTTTCAGGGTGGTGGTGGTGGTGGTGGTGGTGGTGGTGGTGGTGATATTAGCTATTATAAGAGATTTAAATATCACACTTAGGATTAGATTTTATATTTTCATTTCTTATATGACTAGTAATATTGAACTTTTTCCACAAATGGGTTGTCCATTTACATCTAGACTAAGAAAGGTGTTTCTCCATTTCTTATTATATGTAGGTTTAGTATAATTGTATTTCATAGTAATATAGTAGTATATATCTTGAATAGTATTTCTTTACCAATTACATAAACATTTTTATTGGATATCTTATTTACATTTCAGATGTTATTCCCTTTCCTTATTTCTATCCCACCAAGAAACCCCCTATACCATTCCCCCTCCTCCTGCTTCTATGAGGATGTGCCCTGACCCACACACCCAATCCTTCCTCCCCACCCTCAAATTCCCCCACACTAGGACATCCAGCCTTCACAGGTCCAAAGACTTCCTCTCCCACCTACACTTGATTTTCCTGGAGGAAGTATATCATTGGTTAGAATTTAAATTTACAGAAGCCAGGTACCATTTACAGTGTACTCTCTGTGCTTCATGTTTGCTGCCTGTGATGAGAGCCACCAGGTTTCTGCTTTCTGTTGGGTGGTCCTTCTTTCCTACAGCCATACTCCTCTCTCATGACTTTGAGGGACTGTAATCTCTCTACATCTCTAAGTCCCAAATAAACGTTTACTTCTAGAAGTTGCCTTAGTCCTAAGGTTTTATTAAAGCAATAGAAAAAGAGGTGGTGAGAGGATACAAATTATTTGAGACAATGCCTCAACCAGATTGGCCTATTGTGTAGGGAAGTCTATTGGATATTATGTTGAATAACAATGGAAATTGGAGGGCCCAGATTTCCCAGATGATGACACTCTTGAGCTATTAGTCAGACAAAGAGAGATATGAGTGCAGGGCAGGAAGCACAACTCTTACACTGCTTCTGCTTCAGTTCATGCCTCCAGGTTTCTGCCCTGCTTCAGTTTGGGTCTTGATATTTTTCAGTAGTTAACTGGCAACTAGAAGTATATCACCTGTCCTCCATAAGTTGGTTTTCATCAGTGTTTTATCATGGCAATAGTAGCAAGTTAAGCCACTTTCTAAATTGAACATGCTATTCCCTGGGCTATGCTACTCCATTGTGAGTAACATCACCATGATTTCCTTCCTGTGGACCTTATTTCTAAAACTACTAGTTAACATATAGACTTGCTTTCTTTTCTTTTCCTTTTGTTGTCCTTTTTTGTTGTCTATCTTTTGCCTATGAAAATGTATATTCTTCACTGATTCTCTCTGAATTTGGCAACATGGAACCCAGTAACACTCATTTTCCAGTCCTTTCGTATCTTCCTCCCCAAATTTATTTATTTATTTATTTTTTAAATTATTTATTTTTTCTCAAATCGCAATTCATTCACACAGGGGTTATAAACACAGAAAGACAGGATGTGGGGAAGGGAATGACACCGGAGTCTGGGTGATCAGGGGGAATACAGATATCTTTCAGAATCAGGTATTGGCTGGGTGAAGGTTCAGGGGACAAGTCACTATGATTCTGCCTATGATTCACTTGACTTTATCTAAGTTGGTATTGTCTGCCAAGGCTACCTATTTACAAGGTCTATGACTACTCAGGCTGGTAAATTTCCACAAAAGCTGCCTGTTTACAATAGCTTATAGCCATCTGTTTCAATGTTTTTCCACTGAGACCCAAGACTTGGTATTAGTATACATGTATGACAGGCCTATTGCTGATTTTAGGCCTATGGCTGATTTTAGGCCTTCAGTGTGTAAGCAAGGCTGCCCCTGACATCTCCTCCCGTCTCTAAGTATAGAAGGGATGTGGCAATTCTAATCTTGTGAAGGCGGGGATAGAGGCCTGACCTCCAGTAATAGAAGGGGACGTTGTAATGGCTCCAGTCCCCCTGTCATTGTCCAGTGAGTCATGAGTGCCATATCCATCCCAATGTCTTTTTCCTGGAGAGGGGATACTTTTGACATCAACCCCTATGCAGTCAGGATTGTCCCTCAGGGAACTCAGGTAGATATTTTTATCTTTTATTTATATTCCCTTGCAGGGCTTAGCCTCACAGCCTAAGCAAGAATTCGGATCACCTGTCAAAGGGGGTTCTGTGCGGCCCCTCTCTGCTTGGTCTAGGGGCAGAAGTCCCCTCTTTAAGTTGGGTGGAGATGGGTTTTGGAAACACCCTGTATAAAGTAACAACCTCATGATGAGTCTCGTGGTCCTCCATAGCTAACATATGGTAATGTATCTGAATAGGTTTTGCTACCAAATTATTTATCTGTTGTATCACAGAGTTAGTCCACCTATTTGAGCCCCAGGGACCAGCAGAAATGAGCAAAAAGAACCCAAATAATGGTCCCAAGATGGGAGGAAATAGGGTCGACAATCTTGGAGAGGCTGAAAACCAATTCTTGTATCAGCTTTCATCTGTCTCTTTCTCTCTCAGATTTTTCTTAGGGCCTTCACTGACCTATTTCATGCTCTCTTTAACCGTCCTTGTCTTGTCTATGTAAAGGCAACATTCTTCTTTAAGGGCTGTATACAGTCAAGGGCTGTACACAGCCTTTTCTATTGTAATAGAGTAAATCAAGTCCAATAAAGATCTTTGCGATTTTAGGAGGTCTCTTCAGACAGCGACCATGGGGACACATTTAATATCTAATATTATATGAATCCATGTAACATGCTTATGACACTTTGGAACATAGGAAGCAGAAAGAACTTGTGAGCCTACACAAAGCAGTTATGAAAGCTTCTGCTATAGATAAGGCAGAGATGCTGCAGTGCTGGGTAAATGCAGTTGAAATCTCCTGTTACCTAAGAATTCATTCTATGGATTATCATTCAGGAAAGTGATCCAAAGAAGTCAAAATTATACCTGACCCAGAATTCTCTAGGTAGTTATAATTGAGAAAGATGAACTCAGGAATATTTTCATGTTTTAATCAATGACATATATTTAACAGGTGCAATATTCACAATATCATGGTAATAAAATTAGGATGCAAATAACCCACAGGTATTATACACACATGTTTCTTTTAATTTGTCTCACAGGAATCAAAGCAATACTCTAGGCTGACCTGTACACAACTGTGCAGCATATGCTGTCTTCCAAACCATGACAGTTATGATGTAGAAGACTCCCAAATGGTGGGATTACAGACATGGTACATAGTGTTTTGCTCAAGAAATGCACCTGTTTATAAAGGGACTATACATGTCTGAGCAAAGGGAACTTCTCAGAATAAGACATCATTCCTGTTTATAATCCTGTAAGTACAAGCCTATGTACCTTCAAAATGCATTGCTTCTATCTTTGTGCAGGTCTCCAAGATCTTACTCTATCATTACCTTCTTATAGCAGAAATTTTTCCAAGGACAGAATCCTCATCTGGGACACTAAGCCAATTTTCATATAAATCTGAAGAAAGTAAGCTTCCTTGTATATTTCTAATGAAATACTTAAGTAGTAAAAAATCGAATAAGAAAAGTATTGGTCAATGTACATTGTAGAAAGTATTTGAGAAACATTTTTAGTATTTTTTTGTATTTTTAGCAATATAGACCAGTGATTTTCAACTTGTGTGTCACAGTCCCTTTGGGGGTCACATATCATATATCTCACATATCAGATATTACATATATTACACATTATAAGTCATAACAGTAGCATTATTTCAGCTATGAAATAACAGCAATATGATAACACAGTTACGGATGACCACAGCAAGATGAACTATATTAGTGTCACAGGATTAGGAAGGCTGTGAACCACTGGTTGAGACCCTGTTTCCTTAAGATATTCCCAACCTGTCATCAACTACAATCTCTGCTCAAAAGTAGAACCAACAGTCAGTTGTTCTTGGCTAAGACTTGAATCAAAGAAGCAGACTCTGGCTGCTGTATCAATGAAATAAATCTACTGTCTGTTCAAATTGCCTTTCCTGGGTTCCAGTCCACACTACTACCTGCAATAAGAAATCTGCATTCCACTTCACTGCCTGAATCTATCTGTCTCAAAGGAGGCCAGCTTCTATGTGGGAAATCCAGACAGGAGCTTATCATAACTACTTTCTGAGAGGCTTCACCCAGCAGCTGACTAAAACAGATAAAGAGATCCATAGCCAAACATTAGCTGGAGCTCAGGGACTCTTATGGAAGTGTTGGGGAAAGGATTAAGGACCTGAAGGAGATAAGGACTCCATAGGAACACCAAAAGAGTCAACTATCCTGGACCATTGGGATCTATCAAGGACTGACCACCAATCAAAAAGCATACTGAAACTGCATCATGACCTATGGCATGTGTGTAGAAAATGTGCACCTAAGTCTCCATCTGGGTCTACCAACATGTAAAGTGGGGGCTATCCCTATAGCTGTTGGCAGTCTGTGTACAACCTTCACAGACTGGCCTCAGTAGGAGAAGATGTGCTAACCCTGAAGAGAGTTGGTGTGCCAAGGTGCGAGGATAATACGGTGGACCCGAACATGCTCATTGGAGAAGGGAAGAGATGTTATGACGAGTGAAGAGTTAAGAGACAACAATCAAGAGGTAAAATGAACAAATAAATAAATGGGAAATAATAATAACAGTAAAAAAGAAAACAAACAGTAAATATAAAAACCCCAACAAAACAAGCAAAGAGAAAAATCAAGTGCTCCTCATGAAAATAATCAACCATCAAAAAATGGCAGGGCCAGAAAATACCTCATTCTGATTGTATAATTTGTGGAATCAGTACTTTCAGTTTACTGAGAATAAAGTTTAATATACATGCACACCTTCCTTGCAGGTCCACCTGGAATATTGGTGAACTTTCTTACTTGAGCATCCTGTTTTACATGTGAGAAGGTCTCAAAGTTTCACATCCATTCCTTAAAATGTATAAATATTCAACTATTTAAAATAATTAAGACAATTGTAAGCAGCAGCTTGTTTAAAATACAGAAAACTGTCTGAGAGCCCTGACTCCACATGTTGCAAGACCCACATGGGGTCTTAGCAGCACATTTGCTACATGAAATACTGCAATTAACTTTCATGGTCCAAGGATAGCAAATCAGAAAAGTGGAAGTTTCCCAGGTGTTCCTTTATCTTTAAATTGCTTTGAATATACATGGTCACCTTCAGTCACGGATCTTCACTTACCTCTCCATGATGTGGTCCTAAATTTCTGGCAATAAGTGTCAGACACACTTGGCCAGCTTGAGATCCAAGGAGAAATCATTTGCTACCTTTGCCTAATGTTATTAACATGCCTACTCTCAGAGTTTTACCTTTTCTCTTGATGTCTGGGGTCATAGCTCCATAGTCTACTGAGAGGCAAAGTCAAATGATGGTGAAATAAAAATAACACAATGATATTTGCTCCAGAGTTACTGCTGCTCACTGGTGAGTGTGGTAGACTAGAAGTAGGTTAGGCTTATTCTTGATTATTTGACATGGGGTTAAGGATGGCAATATCTGGAAAAGTAAAAGTGCTGCTTTATTTTTTAGTAGAGAAGGAAAACAATTCCATCATCTACTGGACAGAGGATAACATCCAATTCTCTCATAACCTATGATAAGTCTATGATGATCTACCTATTTTGTACTATAGTTATTTATGAGTTATTTTTTGGTACATATGTTTTAAAACATGTATTTTGTAAAATATATTTTTACCACAATTATTACTTCTTTTGCTATGAATTTACATGGTAGAGTTATGGAGGTGACATTACTGGGTACATTTGTAATGCCAAAACAAAGCCCATCTGTTATATGAGAAAGTTAACTTCCAACAGAAGGTGTTCACCTGTGTCTTTGTGATGAATCTTTGAGCTTGTCAGACTTTTACCTACTATCCCTCTTATCAGGAATTTATGAGTCCATAGTTGAAGGAAACTGTCATTATCAGGTAATCTCAAGGCTAGAAAGCACATATGTATCTCTAGAAAGACGGTGTATGTTGTTGATGCAAAAATCTTCCTTACCTTTAAAATCAAAGCAACAATAAGCACAGATGATTCCTTCTAGTTGATCTCCTGTTGAGTGTTAGTCTTATCTATCAGGGTCAAGGTTGAATCTTCAGATAAAAATCTAAATGTTTGATCAGATTCTTGTCCATTTTCTGCATTTATGGATAACATATCCTGTGTGGAATAAGGACAAGCTTCTATTATTACAGACTCAAACAGAAGAGGTACAAATATGTCTTTTAAGGTAAATCAGAGCTGTGTCAATTATGGATGCATAGCTACAACTGAAAGGAGTGAAGAAATCGAAATTTCTTTCTTTCTTTCTCTCTTTCTTTTTCTTTTTTTGCTTCCAACTGTATTTTCTTCCCTAATCTTTTTTCCTAATTTGAAACATCAAGGCTTTCTTGGAATTTGATAATCCTCAGGATTGAATCTCACTTCCATTCCCCAAAGCATTTTGTTGAATGGTACTCTCTTACTTTTTCTGTTCTTCTACGAATATCTTTCTAAACCATACTAATCTAAGTTACTGTTGGGATATTTATCTTTTAAAGTCAAATCACTATTTTACTTCATTTTGGCCCAGGCCTATACTATGAATCCTAACATATGTATTTTTATGAAAGCATAAGTTTTCCCTATTATTCTGAGACTTTTACTTCCTTCTTCCCTGACTTGTTATTTTCAACTATCTATATCTAAAGGTATTGTCACATTGAAGAACCCAAGCAAACTTCAATCATCTTTCCATCATTTAATCCTGTAAAAATAATGACCATATGCAGATTTACTCCATCTCCTCTCTTTTTTCAATTGATTACATGATTACAGTCATTGATCACAGAAAGTTCTGTTCTAAAATAATTAGGATTGGGCAGTAATTCTCATGTGCCTAACATGATAAACTTGTTTACATGCAGCGTAATTTCCTGGCACAGGCATAATGATAAAATAGAAGCTGGGCAGTAAATGAATATTTTCAATGGTATTCCAGTAGAATATTTAAAATGGACTAAGCCATATTAGGTGGTAATTATATATAGTCCTCTAAGATAAAATGATCAATATATAGCAACGAACAACATGTATATCTAATTCAATGATAAAATCAATTAAAGGTTTATAGTTATTCTTAATTAGAAGATTGAGTAAGCTCAGAGGCAATGTTATAGATTAAAATGGAATCATAAGGGAGCTGAAAGAATTGATAGTTGGAGAATCAGGGGTCACTTCCATAGATCCATTTGGTCCAACAGGGTGGCGAGTTTGAGTTTTTGCTGAAATCAGTGCAAAACATGGAAATACTATTTCTTTTCTCTTTTTTTTTCATTTTTCTTTAAATTAGAAGACTCAAACTTCAGCTGTATTTACTTCTATTTTCAAAGGATCTTACCCTCATGAATAGGTTATCTATACATCCATCAGTTTGATGAAATAATTTACTTAGAACAAAGATTTCCAGAAATTATTTGAAATAGGACAGCTGTAGAAACCCAAAGTGAGACTCACAAGTATTGGAGAAGGCAACATTCTATCCAAGGAAACAATGGGTGGAAATTTACCAAATAGATTTTTTTAATTGGTGATGGTGTATTTTTTATAGGTGTTTGTTGGGGTGCAGACACATTTCCTCTTCATTTCTCTGAATCTAATAAAGAAGGGAAATCATAATTTGTTGTAATTGAACTCACATTGCCTTTGTATACACTTCATTTTAGAGCATGTATACTTTATGCATCACCACAAATACACAGAAAATAACTAATCAGTATTATAACATTTATAATAATGACATTACTTCATAAAGCACTGAATATCTAGTTGTATATGGTCCATACTTCTGGTGTTAAAAAGTAGATTCTTGTGTTTGCCTTGAAAGCTATGCATATAGGTGTTAAATTAAAGTAATAATATTGTATCAAACTTTTAGTCCTCCTCAGTCACTTTCTAACTAAACAGCCATGGGCAACTGTAAATTAATAGTAGTATCTGCACTTTATAACACAACTTGCCAGACTGCACTTCTATTACAGACCTTGGCTTCCTCCCTGACCGCCCTGAACTATGAACTCAAATCTGAGATCACAGAGTCTAGGTCAACCCTATGGGTGTATTATGTTATATTTTAAGACTTGATTAAGGGAAAAACATGATGGTGCATGCCTTTATTCACAGATCTTGGAGGCAGAGCCAAGAGGATCTCTGTGATTTTCATATCAGCTTGGTTTACAAAGGAATTATTAGAACAGCCAGAGGTTTTACATAGAAAAATAAACAATTTGGTATCAAATTGCTATTCTATATATTATACACATTTAATTTAATAGTCAATATATCAAAATAAGTGATATATACTTAATCTATTAAGTAATCTCATTTCTGGTAGTTACATCTTGCATAAATTTAGAACCAGTGGAAAGAGGTATCAAAATGTAGAGGTAATTTCTAACAATAGGAAACTATCTACAACACATAGGTCAAGTTTCTCTTCACACAGTTTTGTAAGTTCTTCATTGCTGTTTGTTATAAATCATATTTTCATTGCTAAATGATTCTAACTTTTAAGTAATGGTAGTAGAACATCTATACACACTTATAATGATCTTAGACATAATCATAGCAGTTCGACTTTTTGGCAGTTCATAATGGCCAGGAGTGCATGACTTGCCACTTGGGCAGCTGCTGAGTCCATGTACTGATTCCTTTATGTTCCCAATATTAGATGCAGTATTCTGGCAACCTGAGGCCTTTCCTCCAAGTGATGAAAAAGTGGTGTTTCATACCAAACTAAAATCAAGTCAACTCCGAAAATTTTTGGAGAGTTTTCAATCATAAATTTTATAAGAGAAATCTGTGGCAAAATGGGGGCAAACACAGTGTGTCTCTGTAATTTTGCATGGTAGCAAATCACATTTTTCTTATGAGTTTTGGAGGCTAAAATATTTAGTTCAAAATTCTGATAAAAATTCAGTGGTTATAAAATTAAAGGGGAATATGTTTATTAGATGATTATGAGATCAGATGTTCAATTGTGATCATCAAAGTAGAATAGTATATTAAAAGGATGATTTCCAGTTTCACATTGTGATAGCCAGTATGTGATACATACTGTCCACTTGAATAACTTTGGTTGCCTCTGACACATTCATGGCTGTGCATATTTGTAAGATACTTACAGAAATGCACATCTAAGGAGGGAAGATGACTTCTGAATGTGGGCATCATCCTATTGAAAGTTTCCATGGCTGACTGAAAACAAGAGACAGGCAAACCCAACTGAGCAGTAACATTCACATGTCTCTGATGGCTCAGTGCAGATGTAATGGTTACAGCATGATCATCAGGTTTATTCTGTTTGGCAGTATTTGAAATAATTCCTATTTGGAGGAAACAGGAGAGTTGTGAATCTCCCATGACAGGTTCTTTGGAAGCCTATTTTTACCTTCTGATATTTGATCCTATACAATACAAAGAATATTTATTTCTCGGGCTGTCATACAATATATTTCTTACAGGTCCAAGGGCAGTTGGTCAATTAATAGTGATTTAGAAACTCAAATGCTGAGAGTTAAAATAACCATTTGAACCCAATACTATAGAAGTTTTTGGTATTTTTTTATAGTATTTGAAAGGCAGCTACCAACAAAAAAAGTATACTCTATAATTTCCCTACACCAATTAAAACCAGCATCAAGAGGCTAAGGGTATATTTATTAACACTAATCAGGTGCCATAATTAACATATCTGATAAAAACAATCCAAAATATTTTGCCTTTGCTTTGCTCAGGAAACCACATTGAAAACAAGTAGAATTTCATACATTCTACACTATATCAGAATTCAGTCTTGATTGCTAAACCCAGTACTCAGGATTTTTTTTATCATTTCACAGCTTTTTTTTTTTTTTTTACTGAGATAGTCTAAGGATATTCTAAATCAAATCTGACATAAAAATGAGTTAGTGAGCTAAAACACCCATTTATATTTTACTTACTTAAAATGCACCAATGATTCTTGCTATCCAGAAGAATATCAAAAAGAGCTGTACTTATGTTACAAAATGAAACCAAACCAAAACCATCATCAACAACAACAAAATAACCTAGACTCTCAGGATAATCCTCTATTCCTGTCTCACTGTAAAGGCTTATCAAAGCTAGGTTTAAAATTTATGTCTAATTACCTTTTGGCAATATCATTTGCCAGTATTTTATTTTGGGAGCTAGGATATATGGTGCTATCTCAACAGAGAGATTGTATGATGCCATTTTGTTAACAGAAGAATTCCTTGCAATTTCATCTAATATTCTAAAAAGTTGCCCCAGAAGAGCAGTATTTACATGTGGGGGATTTTCTAAAAGACTGAAGGAAGAGACAGTTATTTTAAAACTAGTTTACTCAACTTGTAAATATGAAAAAAGAGGAGATAGAAATTGTTTTTTATATATGGACTTCCATGAGTAAAATGAACTTAAGAATGTATACTCAAAATATTGCTTGAAAAGTTTCCCCAGATTCAGGGGAAATAATGACAAATTTAACTGGAATTCAAAGCTGAGATTATAAGCATGATCCACTGTTTCTACCCAAGTCACACTTTTGTTTAAAAATGTCTTCCATGTTTTTGAACAATTGAAACATTTTGCTGTCAGTCAGTATTTTAGTGAATATTTTTGTGATATATAATCTCTAATGTGTGTAAGCAAATATTATCGCTGTTTTGTTGATGTGCACACAATTTGCCATTCATTACCTCTGAACTGCTGCTAATTTCTCTTTGTTATTGATCCTTTGGAATATAGGAAGCCACTGGTTGTATAACTGAGCAGTCAGCAGACTCCCTTATAGAGAGAAAAATATTTTGTGGAAAAAATAGGTTATGGTGATTACTCAAAATGTAGTCAACTCTAAAATTTAGTTTAGTTCCAACTGTTTTTACATTTCTCAAACTTTCCCCTCGTTATACTGTTGACTGATATGAGGGTCCACTAAGTTTTGTCCATCAAAACTGGAAAACTAAAAGCAGATTTTCAGATGTGCTTGGATTGCAGAAAAGTCCCTTCTTAGCTAAAAGTGACTCTAGTGGACAACTGAGCAAACTGGCAGACATAAGAGATAACTATGTCAGATCAAATACTATTTTGAAATGCCAGAAATATACAATTATGGTAACTACATCAAAGATAACTATAATAAGTTATTATCTGATTTCTGAGGTTCAGAGTTAAACAATATTTATTACTGGAAGCATGGGATCACATGAGGTTATGGCTCTTAGAGAAAGTTCTATCACCATTTCACTAAACAAGCATGATTCCCAACTCTGTTCTAAGTATTTAAACTAGTATTTATAGATAATGTAGCACTTATGCATATATAAAAGAATGTTCTGTTGGCAATGGATGGAGACTATTACAAAAACCCAAAGCTATTCAAGGTATAGAGAACAAAATATACCATGGCTCCAAGCCCCAGCGAGTACATATTACATATTAACTCCTGAAACTTGGGCTCTAAACATTGGCTAAAAGAGTCACAACGATTGTACACCAGAGGATCAGGAAATCTGTTTTGACATGGGGCCTCCTGGAAAAGTGGAGGAGGTTTCACTTTTGAAAGTCTAACAATATAATATCCTTATTAAACAATTTCTAAACAAAACATTACCCATGATAGTAACACTAACTGGGAAATAGTAAATTTTGTGAACACAAACATCTAGGTGGAGAACTACATGCAGGTAAATACTACAAAGAGCAAGAAAATTACTGTTTCCCAAAGGGAACTTCCTAATTTTTAAGCCAATTACAGTTGATTACCTCAGAAATAGTCCATACACTACCAAGGAAAATGGACTTATCAGGTCTGAAGAAGAGAAGGTGGGGAAGAACCTAGAATACTTGGGCACAGGGGAAAAGTTCCTGAACAGAACACCAATGGCTTATGCACTAAGATCAAGAATTGTCAAATGGGACCTCATAAATCTGCAAAGCTTCTGTAAAGCAAAGGATACTGTCAATAGGACAAAATGGCAATTAAGAGATTTGGGAAAAATCCTTACCAATCCCACATCTGATAGAGGGCTAATATCCAATGTACACATATACATTTTTAAAGTAAATGTTTCCATTAATTTATCTTTTTCATTCTGCAAAGATTTCAATTTTATCTTGCTTTATTTGTGTCATTTAACTTAGATTTTTTTTTTTTGGACTTCCTGGCTTATATGTCATTGTAAACTTTATAAGGGTTTTCCCCTAGGATTTTGGTTTTCTCTGCTATTATTTTGAAGTATGAAATCTTGTTTGAGGTGTTTTTGTTTATGGTGTTAGCATCAATTCCACGGTTTGGAAGAATTCTCCCCACTTTTCCCTCCAGCATTACTCAGCTATTAAAACAATGAATTCGAGAAATTTTTCGGTAAATACATGGAACTAGAAAATATCATCCTGAGTGAGGTAACCCAATCACAAAAGAACACACATGATATTCAGTCACTGATAATTGGATATTAGCCCAGAAGCATGAAATACCCAAGAGTCAATTCACAGACCACGTGAAGAAGCTCATGAAGAAGGAAGACCAAGTGTGAGTGTTTCGGTCCTTCTTAGAAGGAGCAACAAAATACTCGAGGGAGCAAATATGGAGACAAAATGTGGGACAGAAACTGAAGGAGGGGCTCTCTGGAGACCATTCTACCTGAGTATTCATCCCATGTGCATTCACCAAAGTAGAAGCTGATGTGGATGTCAGGAAGTGCATGCTGACACGATCCTGATACAGCTGTCTCCTTAGAGGTCTGCAAGATTCTGACATATTCAGAGGAGGATGCTCACAGCTAACCATTGAACTGATCAAATGATTCCCAATGGAGGAGTTAGAGAGAAGACTGAAGGAGCTGAAAGGGTTTGCTGGCCCATGAGGAGAGCAACAATACCAACTGACCAGAGCTTCCAGAGTCTAAACTACCAGCCTGGGAGCACATAGGGAGGGACCCATGGCTCCAGCTCTATATGTAGGGGAAGATGGCCTTGTTGGGCATAGGTGATCTCTATACATTGACTTTATTACACACAGTAAACATTCCTTATAATTTCTTTCATATTCTGTTATTATCTGTTACCCTTTATGCTAGTTCTCCTGCCTTAAGCACAAGTCCCCTTTTCTGAGATCATAGTATAACATATACATGCATATATCCAATATGTAGATACATAATTCAGATTCTGAATGTGAAGAAATTTTGTGACATATGTTTTCTGAGACTGGTTTATTTCACTTGCCAGAATGATCTGCAATGTCATCTATTTTCTCATTGTGTCTCTGTATGTGTGTGTGTGTGTGCACATGTGCATGTGCATGTATGTATGCATATGTGGAGGACAGAATTTAACATGGAGTGTTTTTCCATTTCTTTCATTAAATTGATGTAGTCAGGCTCTTTATTGAAGCCAGAACTCAATGATGACTAGACTCTAGGACAACAGGTTCTGGAGATCTTTTCATCTGTATGTCCTCATCCCTAGAATTATAGACATCCACAAGCATATTTATCTTTTATATAGATGGATGGAGATGCAAACTGAGATACTTAAGCTCTTTCTGCAGATGCATTACTGATTGAGCTCTCTCTCTAGAACCCATTTTTCCTTTTTGACAGTCTTACTAAGTAACCCTGACTAGCCTCAAACTTATGCTAATCTTGTTTAGTTCTCCTGAGGCCTGTCTTTACAAGAATAAACTACCCATACTCTGCTTACTAAATTATTTATGCGAAATTTTTATCATCATCATCAACAACAGTGTGCACACACGCATGTGTGAGGACACATGCGTGTGTGCACATGCATGCATGCATGCACACACACACACACACACATAAAAGGAACATGAAACCAGAAGTATCTTTGTGATATACTGTCCTACTTTGACCCCCAAGAGTCATCTAGTTGGATAAAATGGTCATTCTCTTTTTTGTTCTGGAGAGGAAATTTATACTAATATTCATAGAGGCATCCTACTATTTTGCAGATGCATCAGCAGAGCTTTATTAGGTTCTTTTTCTTTAAAACTTCATCAGCCTTAGCTTAAATTCCTATTGATAGCCATTTTGATTGAGATAGATAAAAACTCAATGTTGTTTTGATTTACATTTCCTTAATGGCTGAAGATATTGAACATTTTTTTTAATACTCTTAGCTCTTTGCATTTTCTTATAAGAGTACTCTCCAAATCATTTTCTACTTAATGATTGGATAATGCCTTTGCTCTTTAATCTTCTCCCTTCCTTCATTCCTTTGTTCCTTCCTTCCTTCTTTCCTTCTTTCTCTTTTCCTTTCTTTTTTCATTTTTTGTATATTATAGACATCAATTTCCTAGAATATGTATAGCTGGAGAGGATTTTTCCAATTCTATAGGTTTTTCTAGTTATTTCTCTGCCTGTGCAGAGTGATGAAATCCTTCTGTTCAGTTTTAACATTTTTCAGAATATTCTTACCTATGCATATATTTTTGTAATACACTAAAATCAAGTACTCTGTTTAGACCATTTGAGTTTGTTCTGAAACTAATTCAGAGTTCTTTGTGATTCCAAATTCATTTTAGGGTATTTTATACTACAATGAAAATATCTGCATTAAAACATTGAGATAGCTTTATATATGAAGATCGCTTTGGACATCAACATAAACGTTTTAATTTTATCAAATCATCCCACTCATAAACAGTATATGATCTTCATTTCCTTACCTTAGTTTCTTTCATTAATGATTTGAACATTTTTTTCACCTCATTGGATAAATGTATACTTAAGTGTGCTGGACTTTTTCTAGATAGGAGATATTTTAAAACATGTTCTTTACAAACTCTTCTTTTTTAGTGTAAACAGACACAGCTGATTTACTTCCCATTTAATATTTGCAGCAAAAGAAATAGTAGAGTAAAGGAAAGTCCTGGAGAATTGGAGATACTCTTCCCAGGTATACGCATTTATTTTCCATGTAAAAATTCATTTATTAATGTTACTCTTTGGTTTTTCTTTTGTTAATAAGGTTAATTCTACCTTTTTCTACATATAAGGTATGCTTTATATAATTATTCTCTACTTACTATGAAGTTAATGCTGTAACAAGAATGACAAGGCTCCTTGTCTTTATGTATATTTTGTTTACACTGATTTTCATCTTGCCTTTGTCTTCAATTTTTGTTTTTTGGATATCTTCCTTTATTGTGGACAGTGACAGTTTAAAATTTGTTGTTATTGTGTTATAGAAGTTTCTTTTTAATTTTACAAATATTTGCTTTAACTTGTCCTATCTTAATAAAAATTATCAATTATGAATCTAATTATCTTTTATAAATCTGTTCATTTATCTATCAACACCATATATTTTCATCATATATTTCTAATATTTTGACTTCTTATATGTTCTCCTCATGTTTTTATAACAGTTTTTGTTTTAAAGTTTCTATTGTCTACCATGTGTATGAGATGTATTATGTTGAAATCTTATATTTTCATCTGAAAGTGTGTTTTCTAAAGTGTATTTTAAACAATTTGAGAGTCTTTGTAATAATATGTAGTAATTTATTCATCTTTAATTTGTTGTTAGTTCTTTTGAAAGTTTTCCAAAATAGGTTCTACATTTTCACTGCCCTAGATCTTCCTCAACCCACACCCTTTCTGAAATGTTAGTTTAAAAGTTAGAATTGTGCAATTTTTCTCTCAATCTACATTCTTTCGACTCCATCATCTTTGATGTCTATTGTTTCTGAGATATGAAGATTTTTACAAAGATAATCCATTAATAACTGAGGAATCATCGTTATTTATAAATAGAACTTTGACTAGATATTAGACTCTACCTTTGCCTCTGTTTTTCTAAGAAAAGTTGAGAGCAATACAAATCCATGGTTGAAAACATAGGTATTTAGAAGGCATCTTGACAACAAGATCATTTAGAAAAGAACAGTGGTAGACATGTCCAAAGCCTCCATGATTGTTACAGTCACAAGTCTTTGACCTGTTTTGTAATTCCAGTTGTGAAATCCCTCCAGTAGAGCTGACTTGTAATTGGTACAAAGTTGAAGTGTTTTGAACACTGAGATTTTCATTTAATAATCCACGTCTACTGGAAGCAGCACTGTCATACCAGGCATGACAATTGTATTCAAACTTTTCATTTTAATATATTAGATTTTAAAGATTCACTTTCACACTAATGAATTTCCTAAAACTTCTCATATATACTTATTTTTAATCAACCTACCTCCACATTGTCTTTTCCTCATTCCTCTTATCAGTGCTGAAAGAACTAATACTAAAACTTCTTTACTTCCTTTAGTGTCACATATAAGGATAGCAATGTATGCTTGTTTGCTAGTTGTTTTTGCTGAACAGATTTTCCCATCCTTTTCTGTGGTATTTACAATTGACTGTATGGTGTGTGCTTTAAGTTACAGGTGGCTGCAAACCTTAAGAGACCACAGATGACAGTCTACATTATTATACCCAGCAAAACTCTCAATCACCATAGATGGAAACACCAAGATATTCCATTACATCCCCAATTTTAAATTATATCTTTCTACCAATTCACCTCTACAGAGGAAACCTCCATGACAAGGAGGGTAACTATAGCCATGAAAATACAAGAAATTAATCATGTCACAGGAAAATCAAAGGAATAGACAGACAGACAGATACATACACACACACAAACACACACACAGAGAGAGAAGAGAGGGAGAGGGAGAGGAAGAGAGGAGGAGGGAAAGGGAGAGGGAGAGGGAGAGGGAGAGAGGGAGTGGGTGAGGGAGAGGGAGAGGGAGAGGGAGGGGGAGGGGGAGGGAGAGGGAGAGGGAGAGGGAGAGGGAGAGGGAGAGGGAGAGGGAGAGGGAGAGGGAGAGGGAGAGGGAAAGATACAGTACCACCACCAATATCAAAATAACAGGAACTAATAATCATTGGTCATTAATATCTCTCAACATTAATGAACTCAATTCACCAAAATAGACACAGGCTAACAAACAGGTTATATATACGGAAACCATCATTGTGCTTAATACAAGAAACACCCTTCAACAGAAAAAATAGATGCTACTGCAGAATACAGTGTTGGAAAAAAATGTTTCCAAGCTAGTGGACCCAATAGATAAGCTGAAGTATGATTTTCTGGGTGACCGGAGTCTTATTCAGAAAGTGCTTTCCTGTATCCTAAAGTATACTAATAATTCTGATAGAAACTTCAGACTTTCAGGTTTAACAGTGAGATTTTTTTATACATTTAGAATATTTACTTACATACACAGTGAAAAAGCAAGATAAAGTTTTATTCCCCCAAATACTTTTTCCATTTTCCCAACATCATTTGCTAAAAATGCTGACATTTGCATGGGAGGTCTTTCCATCTTGTGGTGTCCTTTTCAGTTTCTTTCCTTTTCATTTACAGTTTTCATTGCATAAGTCTTTCGTATATTAGGTTTATTCCAAGGCATTCCTAGGCAATTATAAATGGGATGTTATTAAATATTTTTATTAACCAATGATTATTTTAAATGTTTTCTTATACTGAGGATATTTCCAAGCATATTCATCAAGAATGCTAGTTCCAATTTGACAATTCATCTAGTTATAGTCACTGAACTTATCTTCATTAATATAGTTTAGTGTCATGTACATTTAGCACTTGACATTAATTAAAATTCTCATCATTAAAAAAGCTATAATTTAAAATATTAAAAAGATGTAGTAAAATAGATGTTCAACCAAAGGTAATGAAAAGAGATGGCGAAGGACACTTCATACTAATCAAAGAAAAACATCCACCAAGATGACATTTCAATTCTGAATATTTATGCTCCAAATACAAGACCACCCACATTTATAAAAGAGACTCTATTGAAGGTCAAGTCACACACTGAACCCCATAAAATATTAGTGAGTTGACTTCTATACCCCACTCTCACCAATTGAAAGATCTTTGAAGCAGAAACTAAATATAGAAACAATTAAACTAGGGGACTTCTGGTCTGGACCCAAGCATAGAGCAGGTCTCAGGCTGCAGTTCTGTACCCAACCTCAGAAAACCGAGAGAAAGAGGGCCTCCCAGGAGCTTTAACTCAGGCAGCATCCCAGGTACGGTAACAGCAACACTTGCCCCAAATATGGGGTAACCAGGGACCCACTGGGACCAAGGAATTCACTCCTGGCTGGGAACAAGGTTCCTTCCAGTCTGGGCCCAAGCACTCAGCAGATCCCTGAAGTCAGCTCTGCATCCAATCTCTCAGAACCCAGAGGAAGCGGGCCTCCCAGGAGCTCTAACCCAAACAGTATCTTAGGCAAGGAGGTGGAAATACTTTAGCCAAACAGGGAGTAACTGGGACCCACTGGGATCCAAGAATTCACTCCTGGGCCAGAGCACTGGCCCTTTCCTGTTTCCACTTGAGCACTGAGCAGATTTTTGGGCTCAGCTCTAACCCCAGTGGCAAAACCCATCCCAAACAGTTCTGACACAACCTAGATAATAGGAAAGACAGGCTCCAGTCAGAGAAAGCACAGATAGCACAAAGGAGATCCAGATGACAAAAGGCAAGCACAAGAACATAAACATCAGCAACCCAAGGTACTTGCCATCATCAGAACCTAGTTCTCCCACATTAGAAAGTCCTGAACTCCCCTTATCACCAGGAAAGCAAGAACCAGATCTAAAATCACTTCTAATGATGATGATAGAGGACTATAAGAAGGATATAAATAACAGTATCAAAAAACTTGAGGAGAACACAGGTAAACAGGAAGAAGCCCTTAAAGAGGAAACACAAAAATCCCTTAAAGAATTACAAGAAAACACAAACAAAGAGATGAAGGAATTGAACAAAACCATCCAGGACATAAAAATTGAAGTAGAAACAATAAATAAGTCACAAAGGGAGACTACCCTGGAGATAGAAAACCTAAGAAAGAAATCAGGAGTCATAGACATAAGCATCACCAACAGAATACAAGAGATAGAAGAAAGAATCTCAGGTGCAGAAGATACCATAGAAAATATCGACAAATCTGTCAAAGAAAATGCAAAATGCAAAAAGTTCTTAACACAAAACATCCAGGAAATCCAGGACAAAATGAGAAGACCAAACCTAAGGATAATAGGTATAGAAGAGAGTGAAGATTCCCAACTTAAAAGGCAAATAAATATCTTCAACAAAATTATAGAAGAAAACTTCCCTAACCTAAGGAATAAGATACAAGAAGCCTACAGAATGCCAAACAGACTAGATCAAAAAAGAAATACCTCCTGTCACATAATAATTAAGACACAAAATGCACAAAACAAAGAAAGAATTTTAAAAGCTGTAAGGGAAAAAGGCCAAGTAACATATAAAGGCAAACCTATCAGAATTACACTTGACTTCTCACCAGATACTATAAAAACCAGAAGATCCTGGACAATATCATATAGACCCTAAGAGAACATAAATGCCAGCCCAGGCTACTTTACCCAGCAAAACTCTCAATTACCATAGACGGAGAAACCAAGATATTCCATGACAAAACCGAATTTACACAGTATCTTCCCACAAATCCAGCTCTACAAAGGATAATAGCAGGAAAGCTCCAATACAAGGAAGGCAATTATACCCTAGAAAAAGCAAGAAAATAATCCTTTTCCATCAAATCCAAAAGAAGATAACCACACAAACGATGTCTCCACTATAAGCAAAAATGACAGGAAGCAACAAAACCCTCTCCTTAATATCTCTTAACATCAATGGACTCAATTCCCCAATAAAAAGGCATAGGCTAACAGACTGGATATGCAAACAAGACCCAGCTTTTTGCTGCTTACAGGAAACCCACCTCAGCAACAAAGACAGACACTACCTTAGAGTAAAAGGTTGGAAAACTATTTTTCAAGCAAATGGCCCTAAGAAACTAGCAGGAGTAGCCATTCTAATATCGAATAAAATCGACTTTCAACTTAAAGCTATCAAAAAGGATAAGGAAGGACATTTCATACTTGTCAAAGGAAAAGTCAACCAACATGAAATCTTAATTCTGAATATCTATGCACCAAATACAAGAGCACCTACTTTGATAAAAGAAACCTTACTAAAGCTCAAAGCACACATAGCACCTCACACAATAATAGTGGGAGACTTCAACACCCCACACTCAGCAATGGATAGATCATGGAAACAGAAACTAAATAGAGATACAGTGAAACTAACAGAAGTTATGAACCAAAAGGACTTAATAGATATCTATAGAACATTTCACCCTAAAGCAAAATAATATACCTTTTTCTCAACACCTCATGGTACCTACTCCAAAATAGACCATATAATTGGACACAAGACAGGCCTCAACAGATACAAAAAATTGAAATAATCCCTTGCATCCTATCAGATCACCATGGTCTAAGGCTGGTCTTCAAAAATGACAAAAACAATGGAAAGCCAACATTCACATGGAAACTGAACAACACCCTACTCATTGATAATCTGGTCAGGGAAGAAACAAAGAAAGAAATTAAAAACTTTTTATAGTTTAATGAAAATGATGACACATCATACCAAAACCTATGGGATACAATGAATGCAGTGCTAAGAGGAAAATTCATAGCTCTAAGTGCCTACAAAAAGAAACTGGAGGGATCATACACTAGCAGCTTCACAATGCACCTGAAAGTCGTAGAACAAAAAGAAGCTAATACACCCAAGAGGAGTAGACAGCAGGAAATAATCAAACTCAGGGCTGAAATCAACTTAGAAGAAACAAAAAGAACTATACAAAGAATCAATAAAACCAGGAGCTAGTACTTTGATAAAATCAACAAGATAGATAAACCCTTAGCTAGACTAATCAGAGAGCAGAGAGACAGTATCCAAATTAATAAAATCAGAACTGAAAAGCCTGACATAACAACAGAAATCGAGAAAATTTAAAAAAAATCATCAGATCCTAATAGAAAAGCCTATACTCAAGAAAATTGGAAAATCTGGTTGAAATGCACAATTTTCTAGACAAATACCAGTTACCAATGTTAAATTAGGAGCAGATGAACTATCTAAACAGACCCATAACCCCCCCAAAAAATAGAAGCAGTCATTAAAAGTCTCCCAACAAATAAGTCCGGGACCAGACGGTTTTAGTGCACAATTCTATCAGACCTTCAAGGAAGACCTAATACCAATTCTTTTCAAACTATTCCACAAAATAGAAACAGAAGGAACACTCCCCAATTCATTCTATGAAGCCAGAATTACGCTCATACCTAAGCCATACAAAGACCCAACAAAGAAAGAGAACTTCAGACCAATCTCCCTTATGAATATTGATGCAAAATTACTCAATAAAATTCTAGCAAACCTAATCCAAGAGCACATCAAGACAATTATCCATCATGATCAAGTAGGCTTTATCCCAGGAATGCAGAGTTGTTTCAATATACGAAAATCCATCAATGAAATCCACTATATAAACAAACTCAAAGAAAAAACCACATGATCATATCACTAGATGCTGAGAAAGTATTTGACAAAATTCAACATCCCTTCATGATAAAAGTCTTGGAAAGATCAGGAATTCAAGGTCTATACCTAAACATAGTAAAAGCAATATACAGCAAACCAGTAGCCCATATCAAACTAAATGGAGAGAAACTTTAAGCAATCCCACTAAAATCAGGGACTAGGCAAGGCTGCCCACTCTCCCCCTACTTATTCAATAAAGTACAGGTACTCCTAGCCAGAGCAATTAGATAACACAAGGAGGTCAAAAGGATACAAATTGGAAAGGAAGAAGTCAAAATCCCACTATATGCAGATGATATGATAGTATACTTAAGTGACCCCAAAACTTCCACCAGAGAACTCCTAAACCTGATAAACAACTATAGCAAAGTGGCTGGATATAAAATTAACTCAAGCAAATCAGTAGCCTTCCTCTACTCAAAAGATAAACTGGCTGAGAAAGAAATTATGGAAACGACACCCTTCACAATAGTCACAGATAATATAAAATACCTTGGTGTGAACTTAACCAAGCAAGTAAAAGACCTATATGACAAGAACTTCAAGCCCCTGAAGAAAGAAATCGAAACAGATCTCAGAGGATGGAAAGATCTCCCATGCTCATGGATTGGAAGGATTAATATAGTAAAAATGGCTACTTTGCTAAAAGCCATCTACAGATTTAATGCAACCCTCATCAAAATTCCCACTCAATTCTTCACAGAGATAGAAAGAACAATCTTAAAATTTATTTGAAATAGCAAAAAACCCAAGATAGCGAACACTACTCTCAGCAAAAAAAGAACTTCTGGGGGAATCACCATCCCTGACCTCAAGCTGTACTACAAAGCAATAGTGATTAAAAAAATCTGTGTGGTTTTGGAACAGAGACAGGCAGGAGGATCAATGGAATAGAATAGAAGACCCAGAAATTAACCCCCATTGCTATTGTCACTTGATATTTGACAAAGGAGCTAAAACCATCCAGTGGAAAAAAGACAGCATTTTCAACAAATGGTGCTTGTCCAACTGGAGGTCAGCATGTAGAAGAATGCAAATTGATCCATACTTTTCCTTGTACAAAGCTCAATTCCAAGTGGATCAAGGATCTCCACCTAAAACCAGATACACTGAAACTAACAGAAGAGAAACTGGGGAAAAGCCTCGAACACATGGGCACAGGAGAAAAGTTCCTGAACTGAACACCTATGGCTTGTGCTCTAAGACCAAGAATTGACAAATGGAACCTCATAAAACTGTAAAGTTTCTGTAAAACAAAGGGCACAATCAATAGGACAAAGTGGCATCCAACATATTGGGAAAAGATCTTCACCAACCCTACATCTGATAAAGGGCTAATATCCAAGGTACACAAAGAAATGAAGAAATTAAACTCTAGAAAATCAAAGAACCCTATTAAAAAATGAAGCACAGAGCTGAACAAAGAATTCTCAATTGAGGAAGCTCGAATGGTTGAGAAGCACCTAAAAAGTGTTCAGCATCCCTAATCATCAGGGATATGCAAATGAAAACAACACTGAATTCCACTTCACACCAGTCAGAATGGCTAAGATCAAAAACACAGGTGATAACAGATGTTGGAAAGGATGTGGAGAAAGAGGAACACTCCACCATTGTTGGTGGGATTGTAAACTGGTACAACCACTATGGAAAGCAGTCTGGCGGTATCTCAGAAAACTGAACATAGTGTTACCTGAGGACCCAGCTATACCACTCCTGGGCATATACCCAAAAGATATTTCAACATACAACAGGGACACATGCTCCACTATGTTCATAGCAGCCTTATTTATAATAGCCGGAAGTTGGAAAGAACCCAGATGCCCTTCAACAGAAGAATTGACGCAGAAAATGTGGTACATTTATACAATGGAGTACTACTCAGCTATTAAAAACAATGAGTTCATGAAATTCTTAGGCAAATGGATGGAGCTGGAAAATATCATCTTGAGTGAGGTGACCCAATCTCAAAAGAACATACATGGTATGCACTCACTGATAAGTGGATATTAGCCCAAAAGCTCACAATATCAAAGAAACAACATATAGACCACATGAAACTCACAAAGAAGAAGGAAGACCAATGTGTGGGTGCTTTGGTCCTTTCTAGAAGGAGTATCAAAACTTTCAACCAGAGCTTCCAAAGTCTAAACCACCAGCCAGAGAGCACAAAGGGAGGGACTCATGTCTCCACCTGTATAGGTAATTGAGGGTGACCTTATCAGACATCAGTGGAAGTGGAGGGCCATGGTCCCCGCAAGTTTGGATCCCCTAGTGTTGGAGAATTTGAGAGCAGGGAGATGGGACTGGGAGGATGTTTGGAGCACACTCTCATAAAAATAGGAGGAGGGGGTATGAGATAAGGGGTTTTGGGGGAGAATGGGAGAGGAGATAACATTGAAAAGTAAATATGTAAAATATCCAATAAAAAAAACAGATAAAGGGTATAAAAAAAGAGAGAGAGTTTACTCATTTTAAATTATTTTCAAAAGTTTCTAGGAGATGCTAATTGGCTAAGATCTTATTTTAAGCTCTCCACAAAAGAATTTATGTCTCTGTTTAATATTCTCAAGAGAGATGTAAATCCTAATTTCCCTCAACAATTGACAAAAGAGAAGTAATCTCACAAAAAGTAGAAGAAGCTATTACTAATCGATATATTATATAGTCTGATTAGTTGTCAGCAGTGCTATAAGAGACCTTTCATAAAAGATTATTAATATAAATTTATATTTCTTTAAATAGGGTCTTCATGACTCTCTGAGTGTGGAAGGAGCGACTCTTGGCACTTCTGCCCTGATTTTACAAGAACTCTGAAAAATTGGCTTTATAAACAAAAGAGGGGGGATTGTACCCCCCAAGAAGTAGTCCTCCTGAAATATTCTCCATCATGACTTGTTTACTTTTAACTCTCTAAAACTGAAAGCTCATGGCGAATCTGCTGCTGACTGCCTCTGGCACCACTGAGACCAACAAAATCTTTGCCACAGATATGGGGAAGAACCCTCTTACCCTTCAAGGGAATGGCCTCGACCCAGTTCCCTTAAGGGACCGAGGATTGATATGCCTGTTTGATACCACAGAAGACATAGCTAACCAGCTACCAAAAAGATTTAGGAAATAAATAGATACCCCCGCAAAGCCAGGCCCAACCATAAATAAGATGAATAATACTTTACATCCAGGGAAGAGAAATCTCCCTGAGATTTTCCTTCCTTTTCCTTTCCAGGTAAAAATGAATCATCTGTGATGTCTGCTGTTAGAAGTTCTAATCCAGATGCTGGCCTCCGAACTTATACTACTCAGACCTTTGAAGGGCCACTGACAAGAACATCAAACAGTTAGAGATTGACATCACTAATCTGAAGAAATCCCTTGTTTAGCTGTCTGAAGAGACCTCCTAAAATCGCAAAGATCCTTATTGGACTTGATTTACTCTATTACAATAGAAAAGGCTGTATACAGCTCTTGACTGTGTACAACCCTCAAAGAAGAAGGTTGCCTTTACATAGACAAGACAAGGAGGGTTAAAGAGAGCATGAAATAGGTAGTGAAGGCCCTAAGAAAAATCAGACAGAGAAAGAGACAGATGAATGCTGGTACAAGAATTGGTTTGCAGCCTCTCCAAGGTTGTCAACCCTACTTCCTCCCATCTTGGGACCATTATTTGCTCATTTCTTTTTGCTTATTTCTGCTGGTCCCTGGGCCTCAAATAGGCTGACTAACTCTGTGAAACAACAGATAAATAATTTGGTAGCAAAACCTATTTAGATACATTATCATAAGTTAGCTATGGAGGACCACGAGACTCAAGATGAAGTTGTTACTTTATACAGGCTGTTCCCAAAACCCATCTCTACCCAACCTAAAAGAGGAGACTTCCGCCCCTAGTCCAAACAGAGAGGGGCCACCAAGAACGCAGTCTGACAGCAGACCTGAATTCTTGCTTAGGCTGCAAGGCTAAGCACTGCAAGGGAATATAAATAAAAGTTAAAAATATTTCTCTAGGTTCCCTGAGGGACAAGCCTGACTGCATAGGGGCTGATGTAAAAAATATCCCCTCTCCAGGAAAAAGACATCAGGATGGGTATGGCCCTCATGCTTCACTGGACAACGACAGGGGGACCGGAGCCATTACAAGATCCCCTTCAATTACTGGAGGACAGGCCTCTTTCCCCATCTTCAAAAGATTAGAATTGCCACAGCCCTTCTATACTTAGAGAAGGGAGGAGATGTCAGGGGCAGCCCTGCTTACACACTGAAGGCCTCAAATCAGCCATAGGCCTAAAATCAGCAATAGGCCTGTCATACATGTATACTAACACCAAGTCTTTGGACTCTGTGGAAAACATTGAAACATATGGCCATAAGCTATTGTAAACAGGCAGCTTTTGTGGAAATTTACCAGCCCGAGTAGTCATAGACCTTGTAAATAGGTAGCCTTGGCAGACAATACTAACTTAGATAAGGACAAGTGAGTCATAGGCAGAGTCATAGTGACCTGTGCCCTGAACCTTCACCCAGCGGATACCTGGTTCTGAAAGATACCTGTATTCCCCCTGAACACCCACACTCTAGTGTCATCCCCTTCCCCACATCCTGCCTTTCTGTGTTTATAACCCCTGTGTGAATGAATTACGATTTGAGAAAAAATAAATAAATTATTTTTTAAAAAGAAGAAACAATTAAACTAACAGATGTTGTGAACCAAATGGATCTAACAGATATCTGTAGAACTTTTTTATTATTCTTTAAGCTTTTCTTTTGACCTAAAATTTGTCCTATCTAAAAGAACTGTAGGGATAGACATGGAACAGAGACTGAGAGAATGGTCAACCAATAACCAGCCCTACCTGAGACCCATCCCATGGTCAAGCAACAATCCCTGACACTATTAATGACTCTGTTATGCTTGCAAACAGGAGCATTGCATAACTATACTCTGAGAGGCTCTACTCAGCAGCTGACTGAAACGGATGCAGATACCCACAGCCAAACATTTGATGGAGGTGGGGGAATGACTGCAGACCTTGAAAAGCATAGGAATTCCACAGAAGGACCAACATAGTCAACTAACCTGGACCCCTTGTAGCTCTCAGAGACTGAGGCACTAAGCAAAGAGCATTCATGATCTGGATAAAGGCTATCAACACATATGTAGCAGATATGCACCTCAATCCCCATGTGAGCCCCTAACAACTAGAGGGAGGCTTTTCCTAAGGCAGTAACCTGACTGCGCAATCCATTTACCTACCAATAAGGACACCTTGTCTGGCCTCAGAGGGAGAAGATGTGCCTACTTCTGCAAAGATTTGATGTGCCAGGCTTTGGAAGATACGGGGGGGGGGGTTGGCAGTATCCCACCCTTGTAGAGGAGTATAGGAGTACTGATGGACAGAAAGACTCTGTGAAGGGGGACTGGTAGGGGGCTGGGATATAAATAAATGAATAAAAAATAAATAACTAAAAAATGGAATTTAACCACAAATATACATACATTTAGTGTCATCTTAAAACAATTTACCGTCACTCTATCTAGCTTTCAATTGTTGTTAAATACAGAAATATGGACATAGAAATTTTATATTTCTCTAGATAGTTGGTTGTTTTTTTTTATTAGTATAGAATAGAATTCAGGGCATGGGGAGAGAGTTAAGAGGGTAGTAGAGATGGAGAAAGGCAGAGAGAGAAAGAGAGAGAGAGAGAGAGAGAGAGAGAGAGAGAGAGAGAGAGAGAAAGAGAGAGAGGGAGAAGAAGAGGAGGGGAGGGGAGAGAGAGAGGGAGGAAGAGGACAGGAGAGGAGAGGAAAGGGAGAGGAGAGCAGAGGAAGGGAGGAGAGAGGGAGGAGAGAAGTAGAGGCCAGCCATAAGCATGTGGAGAGAGGTGGGGAAGGGACAAGAGGACAGAGCAAGAGCAAGAGACCAAGCGAGGAACAAGAGGTCACTAGATAGATAGTTTTAAAGATGAAGGTTTATATTAATATAAGAGTTTTGAAGTATGCAATCGTTCAATATTATTATTAATACTAATGAACTGTTTGATATGTAGTCAGGATGTAGTTAGTCTATATTCATACTGGGTGTAGTCATGTATTCCTTTAATCCCAGCACTGGGGGGTCAGAGCCAGCAGATATCTATGGTATTAAGGTCAGCCTGCTTTACATATTGGGTCCAGGACAGCCAGAACTACATATTGAGACTCTGTCTTGAAAAAACAACCCATCAAACAGAGGAAAAACAAAAACAAAACACAAAATAAAACAAAGCAAAGACAAGTCTATATTCAAAACAAAACTGGCTTCGATCAAATTTATTTTAATGATACCATATTTCATCACTTTCCAATTTAAAACAGGAGCTTTCTATAAACCATTTTCCTTTCTACTTTTGAATTAGAAATAAAAATATTATTAACAGCTAAGTTATTTTGACAGAGACTAACAATATATATTGAGGAAGACAATATCTTCAATAAACTGTATTGGTGAACTTGAATATCCATACAGATCCTAAAGTTTTATTTAGTAATAACATGAGAGGGGTTAAAGAATTTAAAATATCAAAAAATATTTCTTGGGTGACTATAAGGAAAATCAAATTATTCTCAGTGATAGTCAAACCATATCCTGGATGTCAGGTATTATGTTGAGCTCTGTGGTCCACTTGGGGATGAATTATTATCAGGGTGATAGTCAAGGATCTGGTTACATTCCTCTATATTTGTATAAAAATAACAAGCCCCAAGAAGAAAAAAGTTTTTATATTATATAACTTACATAGTAGATTTAACACAAAACATACCACACTACTTGCTTTTCAGGGGGAGTCGTAGAAAGAAGAAGGAAAATATAATGTATCACAATTTGAAAGAGAAAGGATGTCCTATATGTTGAGTAATTTCCTCCAACTTTAAGCATTCTATCCTGGGAGAAATGTGTGAGATATAGGAAGTAAATCAGTTCACAAATCTCCTATACTAAGAGAAGCATCAAGGTCCCTACCAAAGTTTGGTAAAGTTGTCAACAGTTATACAGCGTCTGTGGGAGGATACGTACCAGCAGACCTCTCTGGAAAAGACTCTAACCTATTGACTGCCTGCAAGTCATGCAAAGAGCCCCAAGGTTGCAGTTCTCTTGAGTCTTCACACATGTTGGGGTGGACTTTTCAGTGATAGATCTTCATTGCTATTACTGTAGGAATCTCTCACTCACACTCCTGTAAGGGATCCAGCAAACTCACTGAGTTTCATATTACTTTGGTTTGTGATCAGTCCCCTGACCGATACGAATTGACATCTGTGTCCTGTCTTTCCTGGGAACGTTTCACACATTACCACTCTAAATATGCTACCCACCTCATATATATCATAAAAAACAATCTTGAAAGTCCACAATGCAAATTGCAATCTGCTGCCAAACCCTTTTAAATAGCCCATGTGAATATATTTTTTAAGTGTACTGTTTGCTTTGTTTATAAAGGCAATTAAACTTTCTGTCTAGATGTAAAATTATTTTACATACAGAAAACAAACAAACAAGAAGTACCATATATCTACAACCATCCTCACATGACTTTTGTTGCTCTGTATTATCTTTATTTTTATTTATCTGTTTAGTTTAGTTTATGTTTTTGCTCGTTTATTGTTTAGATTTGATGTTCTGTGACATTGAAATTTCTGGATTTATTCCTGCTTTGGTTGAGCTTCTTTTCATGCATGAAATACCATATCCTAATTTTTTTTTGTTGCATGCAGTAGCCTTTCCTCCCTTGAAACAAAGAAAAATAAAAATTTTTAACAACTTATGCTATAGGAGGTTTTCCTAACTGTTTTGCACCATATAATTTATAAATATAATACATTAAGAAAATCCATCTTTTTCTCAATTTTCTATATGCATATTCCAAAGTATCAATTTTAGTTCTTTAAAGATTTTGAATAAAAATATTTCATTAAATTTCAAAGTGTGCTGACATATCATCTTACTTATGACCCCAATACATTTGGGGATAGAGAACTAACACAAGGACTATCTTGAACTACAGGGTTTCAGTCTTAATACATGATAAAATCATTGTTTTCTCTTATTCCTTTAAAGAAAGTCAAATAGACAACCAATGATAAACTAAAAATGATATACACACCCAAAGGACCAAACTTTTACTTCTGTGGCTAAATGATTCTTTGATTTAACATTATAATAAATAAATAGTTATTTGTAAAGGGATAAAGTCTAATAGCTTTATAATAATTATTGAAACTCCAATGTGATTGAATTAAACATTTTGAAAGAAGGAAATTTTCTTACATTATCTGTGCCTAATGTAATCACAAAGGTCCATGTAGAAAAAAGGAAAATAAGAGACTCAAAGAACAAGTGAACAATAGATCAAGAGATTAGGGACAAAGACAGAATTCGAAGGTGATAACCTGCTGACTTTAAAGACTAAGGAAGATGCAGGTATGAAGAAGGACTTTTAGAGGTGACTTTTACATTCTCCAAAGGCAAAGAAATGGATTCTTTTATAGAATCTGGGATGAATGTATGTCTGTGAACACACTGAAGCTAGCCCCTAGGAGACTTCAAACTCCAAGAAAATTTGGTGGAATGTGTTATAGCCTCAACAGGGAATAATGCAGGAGGTGGGAAAGTAATGCAAAGGGCAAAATGAACTGAGAAAATAAAGGGCAAAAGGGACTCTGGTGTGAAAGGAGACAGAGATGGTTTTATAGAATCACAACTGGGGAGCATTTCTGGGAAGCTCTAGAGTTTCCAATCGTGGGTTCTTGTAAGAGGCATTGGTGTGTCAAAGCTACATTATATGTTCTTATTAAAATATAAAAGCTGTCATGGCTTAAAGTGTTCTAATATTTTCTTTTTATATTTTTATACAAAATTATATTTTAAAGTGAAGTTAATGAGGATGTTAGAGTGCCAGGGCTATGAAAGTAATCATTTTGAAAACAAGTAAGTTCTAAAGGATCAGACTGGCACCTGTGTGTTCCTCCTTGGTCATTAGCTTCATATGAGATACACTCCACTATTAAAGATCATTTGTGGTCTACCCCTATTGTGTAATTTCAAGTTTATTTGGAAAGTTATTCATAGTATATCATAGCTTATATTTTCTTATGAAAGATTAAGAGTTTTGATAGATTAGTGATTTTTCCAGTCTTCTAGCATTCCTCATGAGCACCAGCTTACAAATCCATTCTTCTTCAGCAACTGATAATTACATTCAAGTTTTATCTGTGTTACATATGTTGTAAGTCACACAGGAAAATTTAGGAACAATGTACTGTCTTTCATTTAAAGTTGTTACTTTTTAATTCACTCTAACAGTATTCTGTGTTTTATCATTAACTTCTAATCCTGCAATCCAAGATAGGTGCTTTCTTGTTCCTGATCTTTTGTTTATCCGTAAGCAGGTAATACCCTTTATTTTGTCTTGTCAACCAAGACATCAATATGATGGTTTTATTCTCTTACTAAAACATTAGTTACCAATGCTTCAGCCTTAATCATCAACTTTGTCTTTTCTTCTTCATTTCACATATCATCTTTTATTACCTAAATTAATTCACAATAAATATGTTCTATTAGTTTTTCCTCTTTAAATGTCATTACTACCAAAATAGCTAATTTCAAAATCCAAAGTTATTTGTTATATCTTCCTTCCCTTGAATCTGAAATGAATCATATTCATATAAATCTTATTTGTAACTTCAAACCATTTCCTGAGCCTGATGAGTTTTCTGCATATGTGTTGCCATCCTCTCAGCTTGCTTACCTCTTTCCTCATCCCCACATTCATTTATCATTATTCCATGGAGCTACTCCCCACTGAATATTCTCCCATCATCTTTTAGAAAATAAAGGGCACATTTGAGTCTTGCTTAAAGTACCACACTATAAAGCAAAGCTCAGATCTCCCGACCAGCAATACAAGGTTCTGCACGACCTGTTCCTGGTTTCATCCCTAGGATCCTGCTCATCATTTCAGCTTTTAGAGCACAATGAGCCATTTTCTGTGGGAAATCTTCTGCTAGTCATTAGGATTCTTGTGTAGATGGCTTTCCTTTCTTTTTAGTTTTTACTTGACTGCTTTCATCTAACACTAAAGTCTTATTTCAAGTTGCAGGGAAGAATTTTCTATATACTACCATAAATCTTGATCTTTCCCAACTCTCTTTCTCTGCTCCTTCAGGGGTGTGTGTGTGTGTGTGTCTGTGTGTCTGCATATTTTCAGATTATTCTGTTTCTAGTTATAGTGCAAATCTCTTTTCTTATATTTTAATTTGGTTCCTGTACCAGAAGAGAAATCATGCATGTGTCATTTTTCATTGACTACACTGTCAGCAGGCTCTAATACTGGTAAACACTCAATAGTGGTTTCTGAGGAAGCAAATGAAGTCTTGACTTTAATCCATTGCATTTTCTTCTGACATCAACAAAATGATGCATATGGACCCTCGAGAATTCCTACACAGTTCTCCATTCCACTTTCTGTTTTGGCACATCATCAAGTATGCACTCAAGCATAGAGAATCATTTATGTCAGCTACCAGAACCCCTGACTTCATTCCATCAGGATTCTTCTATTTCTCTTTCCATACTAGTTTCTCTACTTTCCATGAAACTGATTGCTTGCACTTGGCTCAAAACTCATGGAATTTGATAAGAAATAATTCCTTTTTCCTGGTCTCATCATGTTCATTTCATACACAATTATTTTAAAACACTTGTTTTTCTGTATGTTAGATTTTATGATTTCCTATGCCTTAATGTATATTCTGTACTAAGATTCACCAGCAGGCATCTCAATACAAATTGGCTTACAAATTACAAGTCCCTATTCAGTGCTTATTCTAGTTAGATTCCTTGAAACATTTGACTCAGTCATGCTATAAGAATGAGAGCTGTTATAGTAAATACTTTATTAAGGCACAAAATTATGATATAATATCTAAACCCACTTAAAATTCATAAATGTTTCACCCCACATATGTATATATCCCTCTTAGAAGAGGGAACCTCAATTTAGAAAATGTTTCCAGATAGGCTGTGGTCAAGCCTATAGAATATTAGTGGTTAACATCAGACGGCCCAGTCCGTTGTGGGACCATACCTGGGAAGCTCTAAATTTTCCAATCATGGGTTCTTGAGAGAGGCATTGTTGTGTCAAAGCTATATTATCTGCAGCCCCATTGTGGGGCTGCCAGTCCTGGTTCTGGATAAAAGTAGACTGAGCACATTATAAAATGAAAGCTAGTAAGCAGCACCTTCTGATAGCCTCTGTCTCATCTCTTGCCTCCAAGTTCAAGCCTTGTTTGACCTTCTGCTCTGACTTCCCTCAAGAATTGAAGGCAGTGTGGAAGTGTCAACCATATAACCCCTTTCCTTGCCAACTTGGTCATGGTATTTATAACAGAAAGAGAAACTCCGAATAAGACAGAATTCAAGCAGAGTTCACATTCATTCACCTTTTCACAGACTCCCAAGGCTCATATTATAGGGTGGGCAGGACAGCCTTCCCATTTGAAGATGCCAGAAGAGAAGTTTCTTGGTATAATTGTTTACCCCCGTGTATATGACGAATGGCCAATGCTTCTGAAACATTGTCAGTTGAGAGGCTGCTTCTGGTTCTAGAGGCAGTCTTCTGGTTATTGCCAAAGAGAATTTTAACATGACTGCATGGGGAAGTCCTTGCTTCAGTCTGATAACAAGAATTCTTATCAGCTATGCTAATGTTAATGGTATGGCATTTTATTCCTTCTGTCATGAGCTGTTGATAAGAAGATATTTGAAGTCCTAGCTTTCCATTGTTGTGATGTTATTGTTAGGATTGGATGGCCTGGTGCTAATCTCCATAGCATGGCGAATCCAGCTAATTCATGAAAATCTCAGACTCACAAACTAATTTCTTAAAGCAATCACCAAGGACATGGATATACAAATTTAAAACAAAGAATAAATGTCATTCCCTAACATATCTAAAAAATATAGTCATCTATGTGAGCAAAATCAAGGTTATCAATTTTAGTCTGGGATTGATGGAGGTAACATAGAAATGAGTGAGAAAGAGAGAGAGAGAGAGAGAGAGAGAGAGAGAGAGAGAGAGAGAGACAGAGACAGAGACAGAGACAGAGAGACAGAAACAGAGAGAGAGAGAGAATTTCCTAACTCCTACAAAAGCAAATTTATTCTTTAATCAGAAGAGTTGAAGGATACCAGTTTCTCTTCAAGAGTGGAGACTACATGGCTTGAGACAGGGGCCTTGAGAATTTGTAGGGCAGAAAAAGGGGACATTGGAGGATAGAAGTTTTATCAGTAGTTTCAAGGTCTAGTAATCCCAGTGGATGCTCTCATTTATGTGTTGCCTTTCTTGGCAGGAACATCTTCTTATGAATATGATCAACTCAGGAGTTTCTTAGCTTCTCTGAGCCTCCTTAAGCCTCATTAGTTTTAGGTCATTAACTCCTCAAACATGTCTTAAAGTCTCAGAGGACACACATAGATATGTCAATATGTAATATAGAATTTTCTTTCCTTTTGTCTTACAGATGACTACCAATTCAGTAGTTACACTTAATGGTATCTGCTCTTATTTATAAAAACTATGATGCTAGCAAAATTAAAGATTCCTTCTACAGTTGGTCTAATGGAAATACTTTCATTCAAATAGTTCTTCAGCTTCCAATTTGACCCAGCAATGAAACTTCACATTAAATGATACCGGAAACCACAAATTCTTGGTTTCCTTTGAAAGAATAAAAAAAACAAAGTAGAAAACTAAAACTTACATCTGTGAATTATCATTGAAAACCAGATCTCTTTGAGTCTTCCATAGTCAGATGAATGTCCAGGCTGTCTAAGCATATAATGAAGCATTGATTCACCTGATGTATTTGTTTTTCAAGAGAAAAGTAACTAGCTTTGGATGAGAATAAAGTAAAATAAACTAATTTCTTTTTGTCTACCTGTACTCTTCCCTGTAATTGAGTAAAGGAGACCATTGATTTTGCTCCCAGTTTGCAGTTTCCTTAAATTGGGAGACACACACAGAAGAATGTCTTTATCTATTTTGTGTTGATGAGAGAAAATACCTAAGCGTAAGACTGTGGGTGGCTGAGAATACCTAATTTTTTTTTCACAAAACTCAGGTTGGGAGAGGCCATTCATTGCCAGTATCAAAGTGGGAAAACAGGTATCTGAATAGTTTATTTTTTTAAAAGAAGGTTTACTTTGGTATTTTGGCTAATATTTATAGAGATATTTGCTCTTTTGCCCAAAATATTTATAGATTGAACAACTACATATAATGAGGGCAGTAAGACTGCTGAGAATCATCACTGTTTCACAAAACGGCCTGTGACATCACACAACAGAGACATGAGCAAAAGAAATTGAAATAACCCCCTGCATTCTATCAGACCAATACAGATTGAAGTAGGAGTTCAACAACAGAAACAAAAGAAAGCCGACAAACTCATAGGAACAAAAAATATCTACTGAATGAAAAGTGGATCAAGACAAAAAAAAACAACAAAAGAAAAAAATTAAAGACTTTATAGAATCTAGTAATAGTAAATACATAATACACAAACTTATAGAACACAATGATAGTGGTGGTAAGAGGAAAGTTTAGAGGACTAAGTACCTCAATAAAGAAATTGGAGAGATGTAATAATATACTAGCAACTTAATAGTACACCTGAAAGCTCTGTAACAATAGATAAGTAAATAAGTAAGTAAGAAAATAAGCACACCTAGGAGAAATAGATAGCAAGAAATAATCAGAAGGATGAAATCAATAAAATAGAAACATAGAGAACAATATACTTGTATGGTATAGGGGTGGGGTGAGAATGGGAACAGGAGAGGTCAGGTGGGCCAGTAGAATGGAGAGTTCAGGAAGAGTTGTAAGGAACTGGATGACATTTGTGGGTGTGATGTGGAAACTGCAGTAGACACTCCCAGGATTCCTCAAGGGTGACCCTAGTGAAGACTCCCAATAATGGAGAACAAAATATGAAGTAACCATCTTCTCTAACCATGCAACTCCCAATGGTGGGACACTGACACTAACCTAGCCACAAAACCTTCAATCTAATCTATCATGCCTGAGGATGTGCAGGGACAATGGAGGCACAGAATTTGGGGAATGACCAACCAATGACTGGTCTAATTTGAAGCCCATATCATGAAATTGAATACATGCCCAATAGGTTCAAATTCCATAGACCTATAATAGAAAAAATTAATTTCTAATGATATTCTGCTATATTTATATATCAGTGCTAGTCTAATTGTAATCAAAGAGGGTTTCTTAAGCTGCTAATGGGAGCAGTTGGAAAGAATGATAGTCAAGCATTTAGCAGAGTGAGACCTCAGTTGGAGATCTCCATTGGGTCTCTCCCTTTGGAGCTTGAGATACCCCACAGAAAAGTTAGAAGAAAATTTCTAGGAGCCATGGAGTTCGAGAACAGCATGGTAGCATGGCCCACATAATCAACTAAGCAAGAATCAACTAATTGGAGACTGATCTGCCAATCATAGAGCATGTGTGACTCTGTGATATTTTCCTTGAAAATATAATTGTTTGTTTCGTGTTTTTGAAGGAATTCTAACAGTTGGATGCCAACCTGAAATACTTCTGATGCATGATGGACAGTTTGTGTGTCTCTCTCTCTCTCTCTCTCTCTCTCTCTCTCTCTCTCTCTCTCTCTCTCTCTCTCTCTCTCTCTCTGTGTGTGTGTGTGTGTGTGTGTGTGTGTGTGTGTGTGTGTGACACCTTCAGTTCTCTTACTTGTGTTGTTTTGTCTCATTTGGATGTTTTGTTTTGTTATTTTATTTTATTAGTAGATCTTAGAACCCTTTTCAATTTTATTTGTTACCTTGTCCATCATTGCAGTATACTCATAAATACCTTGTTCAGCCATCTTCCTGCAGCAGATGGCAACAAATACACAAGCAAAACATTACATAGAGAATGTCACTTTCAATGAAAATTTATTGTTTTTTCAGGAAGACACACTGGGGAAACAAACTCTTCTTAGTTGTATTGCACATGCAAAGTAGTATATACCCTGCAGGACCTAAACTCTATGGCATCTTTTGAGGTTCCTTGTCTCATAATGTCATGGAAAGCCAGTCCAACTCCATGGTTTCTACCAAGAAAATAACAAATAAAATTGAAAAGGCTTCTAAGATCTACTAATAAAATAAAATAACAAAACAAAACATCCAAATGAGACAAAACAAACACAAGTAAGAGAACTGAAGGTGTCACACACACACACACACACAGAGAGAGAGAGAGAGAGAGAGAGAGAGAGAGAGAGAGAGAGAGAGATACACACAAACATCAGAAGCCATAAAAGACTTGTAGGGAAAAAAAAACAAAAAAAAATAAAGCTTTCCATGACATTATGAGACAAGGAACCTCAAAAGATGCCATAGAGTTTACGTCCTGCAGGGTATATACTACTTTGCATGTGCAATACAACTAAGAAGAGTTTGTTTCCCCAGTGTGTCTTCCTGAAAAAACAATAAATTTTCATTGAAAGTGACATTCTCTATGTAATGTTTTGCTTGTGTATTTGTTGCCATCTGCTGCAGGAAGATGGCTGAACAAGGTATTTATGAGTATACTGCAATGTCAGCAGTCATTTTATGGCTATGTTGTTTTTAGAAGAGCAGTAGCATTTGGTTTTACAGTAGGTCTCTGGGGTAACTTGTCTCAGGTTCTTGAACATCCTGAGAGTGTCTGGTCAATCAGCTTTTTAACCAACTCAGACACTGGTTGGTTACACCCACAAGCTTTGTGACACTATAGTGATGGAAGTCACATCTTGCAGTCAGGACACCATTGTAGATTGTGGGGTTTAAAGCTGGATTAGTGTTTATTTTTCTCCTTTGGTTGTCTGCAGAGTACTTCTAGGTACTAAAGTCACTAGGCTATAGCAGTGAAGACTAGGGAGGCACCAGCTTGACTTCTCTATGTTCAATGAGTTATGTATGTGTTATCTTCAGCAGTTGGGCCTTGCCTCTGCTCGTTTTGTGGAGAGAAAGATATAGCTTTCTCTTGAAAACAGCTTGGTTTGCTTGGGGTTTCCTATCAAACCAATTTGGACAACAACTCAATTAGATGTAACCCATTTCTCATACTGAAACCTGTATAATGACAGGTTTAATGACAAGAAACCTGTATAATGACAAGATATCTGATTGGGGCTCTTCCTCCCCGATTATACAATGGTTTCATTTAGATTATTTCATATGTGTGTATGTTTTAGAAAGCATCTACTATATTAGGCTTCTATACTTCTCATTAAATGATCCTGAGTTTTGCTTTCTCTTTTTATATTTTCTGCCCAATTCCCACTTCCTGTCCTGCTTAAGCTCCTTGTTCCAGAATCACAAGAGCCGCTGTGTCCAGTCATAACTATATATCTTATTTAATTTTCTTTGGGAGGTCAGTTTGCCTTTCTCATCTGTGCTCTTTATACATAAAGTCTGTGGTTCTTTAGAGTGTACCTTTTTTGTCATTGACTTAATAACTAATATCTAATTGTAAGTGAATACATATCACATTTTTCATTCTAAATCTGGGTTATCTTTCTCAGGATAATAATTTTTTTCTAGTTCTATCCTTTTCCCTACAAATTTCAAAAGTTTCTATTTCAACAGCTGAATAATACCCTATTATGTAAATGTACCATGGTTTTTTAAATTTATTTTTTTGGTTGAGGGACAAATAGTTTGTTTATTGTTTCTAGTGGTTATGAGTAAAGCCTCCAAGAAAAGAGTTGAGTGAATGTCTTTGTGGTAGGAGAGAGTGTCCTTAGGGTATATGCCCAAAAGTGATATTGCTGGATCTTGAGATAGATTCATTTCAATATCTTCATGAGGAAACACCATGCTAATCTTCAGGGCTTTAAAAATTTGCAGTCCCAATACCAGTGGAAGTCAGTTCCCTTTACTCTAAATCTTCTCCAACATTAACTATTATGTGTTATGTATTCTCTTGCCATTGTGGCAGGGGTAAGGTAAAATCACAAAAGGAGTTTTGATTTGCATTTCTCTGATGATCAAGAATGTTAAATACTTCTTTAAGAGTTTCCTGATATTTGAGTTTCATTTTTTGAGAATTCTTTGTTAAGATCTGTACCCAAAGTTTTAATTATGTTATCTGTTTCCTTGATATCCAGTTTTTTTTACTTTTTATAAAATTTAGTTAAGAGCCCTCTACTGTATTTGTATTTGCCCCACCTCATAAATGCCTATCTTGTAGGTTGATTGTTTGTATGAATGAGTACATTGTTTTGTATACAAAAGCCTTTAAATTTGATTAGATTCTATTTATTAATTGCTGATATTATTGCCTATAGTGTTGCTGTCCTGTTCAGAAAGTCTTCTTCTTGTGCCAATGAGATCAAACTTATTACCACTTTCTCTTCTATTAAGTTCATTGTATCTGTGTTTTTATTGAGATCTTTGATATGTTTGGAGTTGAGTTTTGTGCTGGGTGATACAAATGGATCTATTTTTCAGTATGCAGCCTTCCAGTTTGTTCAGCACTGTTTGTTGAAGATGCTATGTTGTTTTTATTGTTGTAAATCCACTGTGTATTTCTGGTTTCCTTGTAAAATAAATCACATGTCCATAAGTGTGCTGATTTGTATCTGGGTTTTCAGTTATATTTCACTGATCAAAGTGTCTTTTTTTGTGAATACAATGATGTTGTTATTATTATAGCTCTCCAATATGATTTGATATTGGGAATGGTAATACCTGCAGCCATTGTTTTATTATTCAGAATTGTCTCAGCTATCCTACAGTTTTTCATATCCAAAATGAAGGTGAAAATTGACCTTTTAATACATGTGAAAAGAACATATTGGAAGTTTGATGGGGCTTGCATTATATCTCACAACTGCTCTTAGTAGAATGGTGATTTTTTTTTTACTATACACATACCTATTCACAAGCATAGGAGGTCTTTCCGTCTTCAGATAATTCTCCACATTCTGATGATTCTTTGAATTCATTCTTCAATGTCTTAACATCTTATAACACAAGACATTCACTTACTTGGGTAGGATTACCCCCATGACATTTTATATTATTGGAGATTATTGTGCAATTTGTTGTTTTCCTAATTTCATTTTTGTCTAATTATAATTTGTAATATATTATTATTGTAATATATTATTTGTATTATATTATATTAAATATATAAATAATATATTATATATTAAATTATATTATATATTAAATATATAAATAATATATTATATATTAAATTATATTATAATTTGTAATATATTACTATTGTAATATATTATTTGTATAACCATTTTATTGAAAAGTTTTGTATCTATACTTTTTCTAAGGGGAATTGGTCTGTAATTTTATTTGTTGAGTCTTTATGTGGTTTAGTATCAGGGTAATAGTGCCCTCAAAAATTAATTGAACAATACTTCTTCATTTTCAGTTGTGTGGAAGAATCTGAGGAGCATTGGCATTAGCCTTTCTTAGAAAGTCTGATAAAATTCTGAACTAATGCCTTTGGCTCTGAGCTTTTATTTTCAGCTTCTGTTTTACTAGGGATTATAGGTTCATTTTGATTTGAATTTGGTTAGTGGTATATATTGAGAAAATTATTCATTTCTTTTAGATTTTCCAATTTGGTGGATTACAGGTTTTTCCCTAGTGTCTGTTTTCATGGCATCCATTCCCCTTTAATTTTGCTAATTTAAACATTTTTTTCTTATGCTAATACTTGCAGGCAATTAAAATGATATAAAAGCAAAACAGAAAAGGGGGGACGGGGTGGGAGTTTCTAGAGAGGGGAAATGGGGAACGGGGATGTCATCTGAAATGTACATAATTTAAAAAAAATTAAAAAAAATTCTCCCCACCTTTTGGTTAACTTTGATGAGAATTTTTCAATCTTATTGACTTTCTCAAGAGCCTAATACTCCTTGTTTTATTGATTCATTGTATTAATATTTTATTTGTTTCTATTCGGTTGATCAACTGAGTGTCCTTATTTCTTGCTGTCTACTCCATTTTGGTGTGATTTCTCCTTTTGTTCACGAAGTCTTAATTGGGTTATTAAGTTGCTAGTGTAAAATCTCTTCAGTCATTTTTATTTCTTATGTAGGTATTTAGTTCTATGAACTTACATCTCAAAATAACCTTCATTGTGTCTGATAAATTTGGGTAGATTGTATTTTCATTATTTTCAATATAGAAAGTTTGTAATTTATTTCTTAATTTTTATTTTTACTTATTTTTCACTCACTAATGAGTTTTTAATTAACAAGAGTATCTCAGCTTTCTGTTATTATTCCCCTTTCAGGACTAGGAAGTGGTATTGTCTTTCTTTTTTTTCTCTTTCTTTCTTTCTCTTTTTCTTTTCTTCTTCTTCTTCTTCTTCTTCTTCTTCTTCTTCTTCTTCTTCTT
>NW_021604597.1:20755974-20768766 GCF_004785775.1 Grammomys surdaster | reverse complement strand
TTCTTCTTCTTCTTCTTCTTCTTCTTCTTCTTCTTCTTCTTCTTCTTCTTCTTCTTCTTCCCCTCCTCCTCCTCTTCCTCCTCCTCCTCCTCCTCCTCCTCCCCCTCCTCCTCCTCCTCCTCCTTCTTGATATCTGCTGAGACCTGCTTTCGGTCTTAGTATTTGGTCAATTTTGGATAAAATTCAATCAGTTCCTAAAAACAATTTAAATCCTTTCGTGTTTGAGTAAAGTGTTCTATAAATATCTCTTGGATCTATTTGGTTTATGACATAGTTAGCTCCAGAATATCTCTGTTTAGTTTTTGTCTGTGTTTACTTGTCTATTGAGTATAATGCAGTATTGAAATAACCCATTATCACTATGTATCAAAACAACATGTGATTTAAAGTATATTAGTAGCATTTCTCATATGAACTCAAGTTCTTGGATGTTTGTGCATAGATACACCACATAGGAATAACAATGTCCTCTTAGTGAATTTTTTCCTTTGATGAGTGTGTGTTGTCTTTGTCTATCTCATCTGATCAGTTTGGTTTGAAATCTATTAGATATTAAAGTGAGTACATCAGCTCCCCATAAGTCCATTATCTTGGAATATCTGTTTTTATCTTTTTTTATCATAGAGTATTATCTATCCTGATTATAAGCTGGGGGTTTGAATCAGTAGAATTGTGGAGCAAATTTTGGAACCCAAGCTGCTATTCTTTTTTTTTATTGGATATTTTATTTACATTTCAGATGTTATCCCTTACCCATTACCCCCCACCCAGGAACCCCCTATCCCATAACACCTCCTCCTGCTTCTATGAGGATATGCCTCACCCACCCCCTCCTCCCTCCTGCCCACAATCGAATTCCCTCACACTCAGAGTCAAGTCTTCATGGGACCAACAATCTCTTCTCCCACCTATGCCAACAAGGCCATCCTCCCCTACATATACAGCTGGAGTCATGGTTTCTTCTCTATGTGTTCCCAGGCTGGTGATTTAGGTTCTGGGAATTGTGGTTGGTTGGTATTGTTGCTCTCCTCATGGGGTCTCAAATCCTTTCAGCTCCTTCGGTCTTCTCTCTAATTCTTCCATTGGGAACTCCTTGATCAGTTGAATGGTTAGCTGTGAGCATCCTCCTCTGAATATGTCAGACTCTGGCAGACCTCTAAGGAGACAGCTATATCAGGCTCCTGTCAGCATGCACTTCCTGACATCCACATCAGCTTCTACTTTTGGTGACTGCACATGGGATGGATACCAAGGTGGAATGGTCTCCAGACAGTCACTCCTTCAGTTTCTATCCCACATTTTGTCTCCATATTTGTTCCCTTGAGTATTCTGTTACTTCTTCTAAGAAGGACTGAAACACCCACATTTAGTTTTCTATCTTCATGAGCTTCATGTGGTATTTGAGTTGAATCTTGCATTTTGCTAGCTTCTGGGCTAATATCGAATTACCAGTGAGTGAATACCATGTGTGTTCTTTTATGATTGGGTTACTTCACTCAGGATGATATTTTCTAGTTCCATCCATTTACCTAAGAATTCCTCGAATTCATTGTTTTTAATAGCTGAGTAATACTCCTTTGTGTAAATGAACCATATTTTGTATCCATTCCTCTGTTGAAGGACATCTGGGTTCTTTCCAGCTTCTGGCTATTATAAATAAGGCTTCTATGACCATAGTGGAGCATATGTCCTTGTTATATGTTGGAGTATCTTCTGTACTACTCTTCAGGAGTAGTACAGCTGGATCCTCAAGAAATGCTATGTCTAATTTTCTGAGGAACTGCCAGACTGATTTTCAGAGTTGTTGTACCAACTTGCAATCCCACCAAATGGAGGAGTGTTCCTCTTTCTCCACATCCTCACTAGCATCTACTATCAATTGAGTTTTTGATCTTAGCCATTCTGACTAGTGTGAGGTGGAATCTCAGGGTTGTTTTGATTTGCATTTTCCTGATGACTAAGGATGCTGAACATTTCTTTAGGTGCTTCTGGGCCATTCAAGTTTCCTCAGTTGAGAATTCTCTGTTTAGCTCTATACCCCATTTTCTAATAGCATTATTTGGTTATCTGGAGTCTAATTTCTTGAGTTCTTTGTATATATTGGGTATTAGCCCTCTATCGAATGTGGGATTGGTAAAGATCTTTTCCCAATTTGTTGGTTGTTGTTCTGTCCTATTGACAGTGTTCTTTGCCTTACAGAACTTTTGCAATTTTGTGAGGTCCCATTTGTCAATTCTTGATCTTAGAGTATAAGTCATTGATGTCCTGTTCTCAAACTTTTCCCCTGTTCCCAAGTATTCAAGGTTCTTCCCCACTTTCTCTTCTATTAATTTCAGTGTATCTGGTTTTATGTGCCTTTAAGGTTACTATTTGAGTTTCTAAATTATTATTTTCAGATTTCTGTCATTGTTGGAATGTGATCCAGCAATGGATGAGGAGATTTTTGAGTGCTTGTGAAGAAACTCCAAGACACCGTGACAAGAGTATTGTGACATCACTTAAAAAAAAAAAAAGAAACAGAATTCTTTTTCCATTATGCTTTCATTCCGTCACCCCACCGGGAATCCTGGGATAAGAGTGAGCTTACTTCAGAGTATTCATTACAGCTGGCTATAATTATTTGTTTAAATGTCTGTACAGGAAAGCATGTTATTTCTTCGTACCTCTTCTGTGAGGCTTGCCGTTGTGATTGTACACTTTACTTATGTGACTACTATGAACTCTTTGAATATAAATTTTCTAGTGCTCTAAATAAAGGTGACAACTGCAGGAGACTTTAGATCACCTCATGCATTAGCTCCTTTTTTTCCAGGTTGTACTGTCTCTAGAATAATGAACTCCTCAGTTTTCGGTTTTCCATATTTATTATCTTTCTACTTTCAGGTCATTAACTTCTTTGTTCATTTAATACCACTTCTTATGTTTTCATAAATTTCCTTAAGATATGTAAACAATTTCTTTTTAAGAAGATCTATCATATTCATGAATGTATTTTAAAGTCCTTATCTTGTGTTTCAGCTCTGTTGCAACCCCAAGGCCTACTGTAATAGGGTTGCTTGGCTCTTGTGGAGACATATTGTCCTTGCTATCATTGATTTTGTTTTTCTACTGGATTTTGGAGGATTCTAATTCTGGGTGTTATATTGTCTTGTCTTTGTTGTGTGGGTATCTTGTTTCTGTTGCCTTTTCTGGTTCTTAGGAGCTGGTGGTAACCGTGTGTTGCCTGGTAGGAAATTCTTTTGGGTCCTGATAAGTTTGGTCAATAGGCATTCTAGATAGAATTTGTCTTTAGATATTGGAAGTATACAGGAATGTGGATAGGATAGAGAATAGATTGGACTGAGGGCGTTCCCAAGAGGAACTGCTTATTCCCAAAATCTGCTTAGTCCTGTGAAAATAGGGTGGGAAGAGAGAGAGAGAGAGAGAGAGAGAGAGAGAGAGAGAGAGAGAGAGAAGAAGAAGAAGGAGGAGGAGGAGGAGGAGGAGGAGGAGGAGGAGGAGGAGGGAGGGAGGGAGGAGAGAATGAGAATGCAATGATGAATGGGAGGTTAGAGGAGATGATCTGCTTGATCTGCTGTATATGGGGGCAAAGAAGTGGAGAGTTCAGAGAGTAGTCTGTTACAGGGTTTAGGTGAAGATGAGTGATTAGATTTGGAGGGAAACAGCAAGAAGGGGAGATCTGCAGTTAGCCTATATGTATCTTTGCCTGACATGGCCTACTGGTTCCCAGGAAAATTTATGACATGATTTTAAAAAGGCTTAGGACTTTTAGTTTGGAGAATTAAGCCTTAACAAGAGATTTAATGGAGACAAGCCTTCTTCAACTCAAAGCATATACTATTGAAGTCTTGTGGGTTGAGATTAGAAATTCTGATTTTCATCTAAAATGAACATTAACCAAAAATCAGTTGTGTAAAATGCTAATTTTAGAAATCTGTCAGAATACGATAATTTAGGAATGGGCAGAATTATTTTGTTACTTTTATCAACTGCTAAATTATTCTAGTAACTTTACAAATAGCTCACAGTTAAACATGTTATGTCTTTTTATGCTACAGATTTCCTAAGGTCATAATTTGTTTCTATATTTTAAAAAGTCAACAAAGGAGGGAAAATTATTAAAGTTGAGAATATATAAAATATCATGCTGATGTTTGATCTCTTTTAGATGGTGTGTGTAGGAGAGTGCTTATTGTATTCTCCATTTGACTCTGTCTCCGTCATTGTGTATGTATGTATGTTAGAGGTTACATGCAGATTTATATATGTAGGCAAATATTCATAATTTTGGATATCAAATGTTCTTCAAGTTTCATGAGTTTGAAGGTCAAGTATTTTACCTGACACCTTTAGGGGAAGAACAATGTCTTTGCTTTCTGTCGACCACAACCTCTCCACCATGATATTTTTTTCTCAACCAAGTTCCAAATATATAAATCTATATGATTAGAAACTTGAATTCTCTAAAATGCTTAGCTAACGTAATATAAGATGACTATTTCAGGAATTTTGCTATAATAGTGGTCAGTTGACATAGAACTGTTTATTACTGTTATCTAAGCATTGCCTGGGTGAATTCTGATGAAATTCAATTAAAATCCTTACTTGAACAAATTGTTTACTGCATTTACCAACACTATTGTTATAGAAATTGAATGCTATAGTGTATTTTTCTTCTCTGGCAATTTTATATCTATTACTGTATGGCTAGTCATTTGAACTTGTGAAATAAAAATTATCTGGTAATTTTCTTTTAAGCTTTGAAAATATTTTATTTCATTCATCTTCCACTTTGTTTCAGCTAGCTATTCAGAAGATTGTTTTTCAAACACTGCCCATGGGAACCCACTTTCAAGTTGATATTCTATTTTTCTTTCATTGTTTTATATATGTATATGTACATATATATGTGTGTGTACAATTATATAAGTATAACTTCTGAGTTTTCTTTTGTGTTATTGTTTGTGTATATATGGTTTCAGGGCTTATTATTTTTCATTTAGTTACCAATAAATGGGCTTATCTAGAAAAGGCTAATTCTTTACACTCACATCCACATCCATCAACCTACTACAAACACACACACACAAACACACACACACACAAACACACACACACGAGAGAGAGAGAGAGAGAGAGAGAGAGAGAGAGAGAGAGAGAGAGGCAGAGAGAGAGACAGAAAGACAGAGACAGAGAGACAGAGAGAGAGCAAGAGAGAAAGATTCATTTTCTATTATTAAACTGTTAGTACCATGAGACAAAACAACTAAGAGTAATCAATTTTAATATGTGTTTTAAAAGATACTAAAAAAGATTAAAGAGAATTAACTCATCAACTAGCTGGTCATGTAAGTATTGCTAGCATTTTAGCTAGAGAAGTGATTGAATTTTTTTAAATAAATTACTGGTTTTGGTGGCTTATAAATATTACAGCAGTTGAACATCTTTGTTCAATTATATCACAAAGAGTAAATGGGTTTGAGCAATCTTAGATTTATAAAATGATTCTTTTGTAAGCACTGTCTTTGCTGATTGAACTAAAATCATAATGCTGGGACCTTGATACCAATTCTTCTATCATTTTCATCAATGATTGGGCTTTCCTCTGAACATTTTAGTGTCTAAACATGAAGATAAACATATTTATGAGAAGCTCCACCCATTTACCCAGAAATTTAATTTTTTATAACAGATGAATAATATTCCATTTTAGAAATATAATTGATTTGATACTTCCATTTCCAGTGTGTTGTGCATATAACATCATAGTACACTGATGAGTAGGTGCCACATAGCTGGATTATTTGGTTTTGGAACAGGGACAGGGAAGGGGACGCAGTAAATGGAGAGGGAACCCACAGTGATGCCTGGACTTCAGACTCCATGCAGATCTAACTTTATTATATGACTTTATGTATAGCTTTTTAGTCAATTAGGGTATGTTTATTCAAGGTCAAATCTTTGGCTTTGGGTCCTTTGTGTCATCTTACCATTAAGCTGGGAGCAATGTCAGATCATACAGTGTACCTTGCTCTCTGTCCCACTTCTTTCTCCACCAGGTTTATCTCTACTTTCCCCCTCAGTTTGGTAGATCTATTTCTAGTTTTTTGAGGAGTCTCTACACTAATCTTCCAAATGGATACAAGACTGTGCACTGCTACCACCAGCAGTGGATAAGTATTATTCTTTTCGGGCATCCGCATCCTCACCTGAATTCTTTAAGATTTGATGACTTTTATCAAACAGACGCATAGCGATTCTGTCTGTTGTAAGATGAAGACTCAAAGTAATTTTATTTGCATTTTCTTGAGTGCTAACAAAGTTATTGTTCAAATGTTTCTCAGTAATTAACATTCAGTCTCTTAAGAACACACTATTTAAATTATATGTGTTTTTTTCAGCTGTTTATTTTCTTAATATAGTCTTTTCAATTTTTTGAATATTCTAGATACTAACTCTTCATGAGTTGCTTAGAATGTAAATAATTTTTCTCCAATTCTTAATATTTTTCTTTGCTCAAATAGTGGTGTTCTATACTATCAGGAAGATGGGTTTTTAGTCAATGAGGTGTTTCCTATTAATTGTTGGTCTTAAATCCTGTTCTACTAGCAGAAAACCTCATTCATTTGTTTAATGCACTAATGAGTTCACATGTATTCCCTCCCATCTCTTTTTACAGTTTCAATGTGTCTTAGGTTGATGCCTTCAAGTTATGTGGCATGAAGTGAACACAGAGTGAGAGCTAAGAGCTAAGGATTGTGTTTCATTCTTCTACATGTAGCTATCCAAACTGACAAGCACCATTTATGAAAGACAGTGTGTTTTTCCCAATTGTACTGTTGGCTTCTTTGTCAAAATTCAAGTGAGTGTCAGAGAGTCCCTTTTTATGTGAGTCTTCAGTTCTATTCCATTCAACAAACTGTTATTGTGTTTCTTTGCCAGTATCTTTCTTTCTTTTTTTTTTTTTGTTTTTGACTTGTTTGTTTTTTCTATAGCTCTGCAACATAACCTGAAATTCATAATGATGATAGTTCCAATAGTTTTGTGTTTTGGTTTGCTCTGCTGATTCCTTTATATTCCATATATGAAATTTAAGTATATTCTTTTCAATGTATGTTAAAAACTGCTCTGTTAATAAGTGGTGCTGGAAACACTCATTTTCTGTGTGTTATCACAGACAAAGAAAGAAAAACATTGGAGTTATCTTTTGTGAACTTTATCTTACAATCATCAGACATGCATGTTTCATTTTGACACCTAAAAAGGTCAGAAAAGTAGAAAAAAAAAAAAAACCGTGTGCCTAAGTGCAGTCAAAGGAACACAGACTGTAGTCCTATCAGAATTATAGAAGAATTATAGAACCAAAGTTGTTAAATTTGGGTGGGGGATGGAAAACAGGATAAAAGAGGGTATAGGGAATAGACAGATAATACTAAACACCCTTTTAAATGTCATAAAGGAACATACTCTAATAGATGCACATGCATGTGTATATGTGAGTTTGTTTGTCTATGCATAGATAGTTATATTGGACTTACCTTATAAGAGGGTGATATTTACAAACTAGACACCACTGGCTAGCAAATAACAAGGTTAGGAGCACAGTAGGATATGTTGCTTCTTTTGCAATGGTTGGTCAGTGAGATGCCATAGATCTCTCAAAATTATAGGCTATTGCTAATTCTATCAGTTATCTCTTGAAACTTGCTGAAGATAAAACATACTTTATTTATACAACTCAAAATACTCAGGCTGGTACTCCCCTGGGAGATTCCTCCTTACTGTCTAGCATTCATAGTGCTGAAAGGTGCAGTGCATTCTACTGGATGAGAAAAGTAATCATCATTCTTACTCAGCTGTAATCCCTGTGACCTAAAAGGATGACAGATCAGACAAGACTTGCTCACTGGTATATAATACTGGCATAAATGTCATGGGGATAAACAAACACTGTGGTTTCATTGTGGTTATGTCCTGTTCTATAAGATGAATCTCATACCTAGCACTCTTAAAGGGCCTAGAACCTACAGCTAGGTAAATTGTAAGCCTCAGCATAGATGCTCATACTATTATTTTGGTAAATGGGGATAAATTTAAACTAACTTCTTATGATTTATCATTTATACATAGACTAGTGCATTTCTCAACCATTCAGAGAAGCTTATTTTTAAATTTTTTAACATCATAATGATTATCATCATCATCATCAAAAACAACAATTAAAAAAGAAACTTACAGATATAGAGAAGAAAAGCTTGTAGAATACCCATTTCTGAATGTGACACCTATGTCAACTCTTCTTTTCAAAGTTCATGGATTCTTATGGAAGTGAGATCATAAAAGCTATAAGACAGAGAGGTTGTGGATAACTATAAGGAAATAGATTTCGAGGTATAGTAGTGTTGTTACACATATAAATTTACAGTGATACCAACATAATAAAAAAGACTTGGACAAGCTCAAGACAGATGAAATATAATCAGATTGAGTAGTTGGGCTTAAAGTTACACATCTACCCAAGGAGATATTGGCTATTGTTAGCTGATGGGAGCCTAAGAGTTGTTGGGTTGTTTGTTTGTTTGTTTGTTTGTTTGTTTTAAGGATGTATAGCCTCTAATTGGCCAAACATTTTCCAGAAGAAGATCTCTTATCCAAGAATTTATAGGTAACACAGTTTTGACTTGATATGTTTTAAAAAAAGCTAAGACTTGGATGGGTAAGTAAGGAAGGTTGGACTTAAAGGAATTTTCCAGAAGAATTTGACTATAGTCAAAATATATTGTATGAATGAACTAATAAAAAGTAAAGTAAAAAGTAAAGCAAAAAGATATTTGTTAGCAAAAAAGAAAGAAGGAAGGGAGGAAGGAAGGAAAATAAGAAAGAAAGAGAGAAAGAAAGAAAGAGAGAGAAAGGGAGGGAGGGAGGGAGGAGGAGGAGGAGGAGGGAGGGAATGAAGGAAGGAAGAAAGAAAGAAAGAAAAGAAAAGAAAAGAAAAGAAAAGAAAAGAAAAGAAAAGAAAAGAAAAGAAAAGAAGTGACCAGAGATTGGTCAAATGATAGCTATGCTGATCTGTCTTTGATTAACAGTCATTAATTTTTATGTGTTTGTGATATTTACTATTCAGCTATCCAATGCGTGCTTTTAAAAACATGGAAGCGTACTCAATTTAAGAAAAATTAAGTCAACAAGACATACATTTGCAACCAGTATGGCAAAATTACAACCTACTTAGAGAATCGCATTAAATGAAAGAGTTAACAAGCATTTACAGAAGAACAAAGGTTAAGCAACTTGGTAAACCTAATGGGGTTCATAAAACTCCAGCCAGTTGGCCCACGTCTACACATGTGTCAACATGAAAGCACTTACAAGGCATCTAAAGAAAGTTGATGTTCAGGATGCCTGAGTTCAAGTACAATCTCTGCTATTTCCTTTTCTTGGGAAGACAAGAACATGCCTTTATATCTCAGTTTCCTCCTATGAAATGAAACAATAATAGAGCATCAGTTCTCATCAATGCCTGCTAATACAATATTCTTTATGTTGGCTAATACTGGCAAAAATACAGAAACATTATAAAGATACTACACATAGAGAAAAAAAACTGTATTTCTCTAATATAAGCACCAAATAACTCTAATTAATTTAAGCAAAGAATAATTTTATTCAGTTATTAGTTTTGATTATTGTTTACTGGTCTTGAGATACGATAGACTTTAGGCTTATTCATGCTTTGAAAATGTCAACTAATTTAAATAGATCATTATTGTTTAGGTTGATTTTTGTTTTTTGTTTGTTTGTTGGATTGTTTCGCAAACTAGTGAAAGTCGAGTAACACTAGATATAAATCCAAACTCCAACTCCTAGAATTTTAATGTAAGCAGAGGTTAATTGAGAAAAATAAACAATGAGAATATCAGTGTGCTCTTAGATAGTATGCAAAAATTTAGAATAAAATTCAAATATACTCAAGAACAATTTACATAAATCATAAATAATTCACCAAAGCATTGTTGGATAATTGGGTTATATATTTAAATGGTAGGCTCTTGTTAGAAAATAACTTGAGGAAACATGGTAATTTCCTTCCAAAATTTTTATTGCACATGTTACAACAAAAATATTAACTCAGTTGTATGATTTTTATGTGAGCAGGAAAACAATGAAATTATCATTAAATATTATAAGCAAAATATGGAGAATTATGAGTATGAATCAAGATGTACGCCTAGGCTTTGTGTCTTTAGTTCTGTAATACTGTAAGTAAAATAATTACTATTGTGATCTTCCTTTATCTGGGGGCATGCTGAGAATTGAATGTTGAGCATCACATATGAGTACGTAAGAAGTCTACCACTGACCTAAATCCTCAAGCCTCCAGTGTCTTTGGGTTCTTTTATTATACTTTTAATTTTTAAAAAATAATATTTTACTACTTGTATTAAAGTTTCACTTTAATGTGTTAATATATTCTGATCATATTCCCTGAGTCTTCCAAATCCTCCTAGATGTGTCTCCACCTTCTTTTACTCACAATTTTGCATTTTTCTTTCCCTCTTTCACTCCTCTCTTTTTTTATTAATTTGCTTATGTATTTGTTTGGTTATTTATTTTTAAACCTATTAAGTCAGGTGTTGGTCAAATACTCTGAAGAGTAAAATCAGACCTGGAGTATTTGTGATCTACCAGAAGTCATGCAATTAAAGTAAGTTGATTCTGTCTTTCCCAGCAGCAATTAAATGCCAGTCACTCCTGTGCCAGTGGTGGGATTTTGCCTGATTTGAGATTGCTCATACAGGTCTTATGTCTCCTGTCAGAACCACGGAGCGTTCTTACATGTGTCTGTTCTGCTTTATCTAAAAAAACAGTTTCATTATACTCATCATCACTTCTAGTTTTACTATCTGTCTGCCACCTTAGCCTTAGAGATCCCTGAGCATGTAGAGGAGGTTTGGATTGCAAACAATATTATTTTAAGAAAATATCTCTGTAAACATCCCAGTCTGTCAATGAACATACAATCCTCTTTATCTTCAGACTATTTGTGAACTCTTTTCTGTGGAGAGTCAAATAAAAGACTACTCATTTCAGATAAAGTGCCATGGTTAGACAAAATTAATGATTATATCTAAGTCCAGCTTGGTAAACCAATATTTCTATTGGGCTTACTTATAGGACATGGATGAGGGGTTATTTAAAGTAACATAGGTGACCACAAAGTCATAGTCTTAAAAAGTTTCAACATAAATAATAACTCTCTTGTTCCAGAGATAGAATCCCCTGCTTTAATTAACCCTCCATGAAATATGATTTCTAATGTCTTCACAGTAAGGTCACATACAATCAGTGCAGATTTGCATAAAACTAACAGGCCCTTGTGAAGGATCTTTTGCATATAGTCCCAGATGCTCTGAGGACGAAGATGGCTCTGAAGGGAGGAGGCCAGTGCTCTAAAACAGTCCCCTTGGTAGATGAAGTTATAGTATTATATCTACAATCAATGCCCAAATCAAGGCCTTTTCTGGTATAAAGTGAATAGCAACTTTTCTTTCTTTCTGAATTTTAGTTAAGACCAGATAATCGCAGCAGAACTGATCTTGTAAAAAATGAAACACTCTAAAATATTAGAATTAGAATCTACTATGTTCTATAAATTAACCAAGGAAATGATTTCAACTGGTCCATTAACATAGCAATTATATATTTATGTGTATATATAATACACACACATATAATATATATATACATATATATACATATACATATATATATACATATACATATATATCATGTTTATGCAACAACACTTAATATTAATATTTAAGTGTATTTAACTCAAAGATATTATTCTGAATGATCTTATAAAATTCAAGTTTTAAATGAATCCTGGTTAAACTAAATAGTCACATTTGTGACATACTAAGTTCTTCAATCATTAAGATCTTATAAATAGTGGAACACATGCCCCTGTGGCATGGTGGGGCATCTTTTGGGAATATTACTACTAAGAGTAATATTGCTGGGTCTTCAGGTAGATATATTTCCTGTTTTCTGAGAAACCTCCAGATTGATTTCTAGAGTGATTTTACCACTTTACAATCCCACCAGCAATGGAGGAACGTTCTTCTTTCTCCATATCCTTGTCAACATGTATTGTCACCTGAGGTTTTGATCTTAGCAATTATGACTGATGTAAGGGGAATCTCAGGGTCGTTTTGATTTGCATTTCTCTGATCACTAAGGACTTTGAACATTTCTTCAGGTGCTTCTCAGCCATTCGAGATTCCTCTGTTGAGAATTCTTGGTTTACCTCTATACTCCGTTTTTTGATTGGGTTGTTTGGGGTTTTTTGGAAGTTAGCTTCTTGAGTTATTTATATAGTTTGGATGTTAGCCCTCTATTAGATGTGGGATTAGTGGAGAATGTTTTCTAATCTGTAAATTGCCGATTTGTGTTATTGACTCTGTCCTTTACCTTACAGAACTTGTTCCACTATGTTGATAGCAGCCTTATTTGTGTTATCCAGAAGCTAGAAATAACTCAGATGTCCCAGGACAGAAGAATGGATACAGAAAATGTGGTTTATTTACACAGTGGAAGACTACTCAGCTATTAAGAATGAGGACGTTCTGAATTTTGCAGGCAAATTCATGGAGCTAGAAAATATCATCCTCAGTGAGGTAACTCAGACCCAAAAAGACATGCATGGTATGTCCTTATAATTGCTAATAAGTGGATATTATCCAGAGAGAGAGAGAGAGAGAGAGAGAGAGAGAGAGAGAGAGAGAGAGA
>NW_021604597.1:20754451-20755964 GCF_004785775.1 Grammomys surdaster | reverse complement strand
AGAGAGAGAGAGAGAGAGAGAGAGAGAGAGAGAGAGAGAGAGAGAGAAGAAAAGTACAGAATACCCAAGATGCACTCCACAGAACTAAAAAAGGCCAACAAGGTGAAGGGTCCAAATGAGGACTCCTCAGTCCCACTGGGAAGGGAGAAGAAAGTAAACACAAGTGGGGAAGGAGGGAGGGACCTGGGAGGGAAAGTGGACAGTGGGTGGGGGATAGAGGGGAACCTGATCTGGTATTGGGTTAGGGAAAAGGACTGAAGCCCTGAGGGACAGCAGAAAGAATGGAAAAAGGCAACCTAGAAAGGTAAGAGGTTGGGGGAACTCTCCAGAATGCACCAGAGACCTGGGAGGTGAGAGACTCTCAGGACTCAAAGGGAGGGACCTTAGATGTAATGACAAACAGTAGGAAGAGGGAATTTATAGAGCCTACTTCCAGCAGGAAGACAGGGCATCAAGTGAGGGAGGAGGTTGCCATCTCTCAATAAAAACTCTGACCCATATTTGTTCCTGTCTGAAATAAGTGGAGGGATGGAAATGGAGAGGAGCCTGAGGAAAAGAAGTTAAAGGAACCGGTCCAAATTGGGATCCAGCTCAAGGGGAGGTCCTAAGGTCTGACATTATTACTGAGGCTACGGAGCGCTCACAAATTGGGCCCTATCAAGATTGCTTTCTGGAAGGACCCAACAAGCAGCTGAAACTCAGATACAGATATTTGCACCCAACCAATGAACAGAAACTGCTGACGCCTGAAGTTGAATTTGGGAAAAGATGAAAGAAGCTGAGGAGGAGGGTGACCCTGTAGGATAACCAGCAATCTCAATTAACCTAGACCCCGAGATCTTTGAAACACTGGATCATCAACTAAGCAACAAACACCAGCTGATATGAGGCCCCCAACACACATAGAGAAGGACTGCCAGGTCTGGGTTCAGTCAGAGAAGATGCACATAACCCTCAATAGACTAGAGGCCCCAGGTTGATTAGAGATCTGGTTGTGAGGGGGATGTGGGGTGGGAGGTGGAGACATCCTCCTGGGAACAGAGGTTGTGAAGTATGGGTTGTGGAACAGTCAGAGGGTGAACTTGGAGGGGGGAATAAAATCTGGAGTGTTATATAAATGACAAATAATAGTTCTTATAAATTGAAAAACTATTAATTCTTTCTCATATATCCTATGTGAAATTTAAAGATCATAGTTTACTGAGGCTTTACTACCATTTTGCATATTAATGTATAAACCATTTATTCTGATTATGGGTTATTTTTGGAAAATAAATGTTCAGTTCAACGAATGCAACAAAAGCATTTATAAACTCCCAATTTTTTTAACAATATCCAGAGACATTTTATAAGGTAGATATTTTGAAAAAAGAATGAACAAAGGATATTTTGTTTATAGAGGGTCAAAGTAAGACTAATTAATGTGCTAATAATGAGAGAGTTTAAGTGTTGAACATGGGAGGTACATATATATATATATATATATATATATATATATATATATATATATATA